>NC_092349.1:6740341-7040341 GCF_963676685.1 Mytilus edulis | reverse complement strand
GGTCATGTATAGTACCTGGTACTGCTAAGCTCTTTTAAATGGTTCGTCTTATGACAATATCGGACGAGGCCGTGGGCCTTTAATTCGATTTTGTGATGAGGTGATGTTTGATGGCCAATAGACTCGGAATCGTGCGTTGGCTTACTGGCCCGACCCTTTGATGTTTAAAGACTCCATTTTTGGGGTAGCACTTTGATTTGCTCCGTAACTTGGTGGAGGTGACCGTTGTTTGAAATAACCAGGATTTCTGGAGTTGCCCGTGGAAATGCTAACCGTTGTCTTAAGGGATCAAATTTATATGATCTTTAGCTTAGTGGGGTGTTGCTGATCGATAAGCATTAAGCTTGGGTGTATTTCTATCTGAAGATCTACCGCGATTGTATTGCTCATGAGATCTTCCAAGTGTATTGATCAGGTGATCTTCCATTGAACTGGTGATCTTCTATTGAACTGGTGATCTTCCATGATTATTTGATCAAAAGAACCGAGGTTATATTGATCGGCAAAACCACGGTTATGGTGATTAGTTGAAAGCATAACATCAGCTAGTTTTGTGACAATTTGTGTGAGGTTATACACATCATTATCCAAAGGACTGCTCATATTTCCTTTATCGATTGGTGATACTGCGCCATCAGCAAAGTAGACTTGTCGATGGTCATAATTGGTACTTGTTGATCCATATATCGCCATCTGGTTTGCTTTTGATGTTTTCAATTGTTTTAACGCCTTGTTGAATGTTTATGAATTTCTCTCTATTATGATTACTGCTGTACCCATATTTTGACTATTTTATTTATTATGTCTGTTTAGTTCACGCATTGTAAATATTACGGAATTTAATGAGACTGTCGTACAAATTGAGAGTTTTAGCGCTATGAAACCAGGATTGATCCACCATTTTCTACATTTGAAAATGTCTGTACCAAGTCAGAAATATGACATTTGTTGTCCATTCTTTTTTGATGTGTTTTTTCATTTGATTTTGCCAAGACTAGGGACTTTCCGATTTTATTTTCCTCTGAGTTCATTATTTTTGTGATTTTACTTTTTACATGCATTGAAGAATCTTTGTCTTTACATCCTTGGAGGAATGCTTCGGTTCCAATCTGGTTTGATCGTCTTTCTTGCTGAAGCGCTGCTCAAATGCTCTTTTAAGGCCTTGGAATCATCATCTGTGTTTATCTTGCGAGCGTACCCAAAGCCAACAACGACCTGGCAATCTGGGGCCTACACACATTTTTTCTGTTTTTCTATTGTCATGTACCGGAAGTTTGTTCAAATTGTTAACTGAACGCCTCACAATTCAAGGATCCTCTTCAATTGCATTTTTGCATTTTTGGGAGCTGTGGGCTACGGCGCCGGTCCCTTGAACCAAGATTTTCTTGCCATCGGGTATATTCTCTTTCCAATGAGGAGTCTGAAGAAGATCTGTTGGTTTCCTCTGCCTTTTCTGGATCGGTTAGTGGAGTCAGCTTGCTGTTATAGGAAGCCTGTTCGAGCTCCAGGAGCTGACGAGGTTGTTATAATTGGAGTGATAAATTTGGGATTTGCCATTGACTCGACAGGGATGATACCATAAGTAGGCACTGCATTCAGCATTGGAGAAATTTGATAGGATCCACTTGCAGCCAACTGTTTTTGTAATGGTGTGTTGCTCTGAACCACATATTATTGACTCAAAGTATATGGCAAGTGTGCGTAAGAAGACACATAAGCCTTTTGCTGGTATCCTTGATTAGTACTAGAGGTTTATAGTATGTTCTTAAATGGAGATTGTTGTTAAATAATGTGAACTGTCCCATGCAGGGCCAAGGGTCCTGACAAAGGACTTGTGACTCAAGGTGAAGACACCTTAACAGAGTTGGCGCGGTTGATGGTTCATACGAACTACGATTGGGGAAAGACCCAAGGCATGGATTTTGTTGTGTACTTTTGGTAAACTTGCGTTGTATTGGCTAAGGTCAAATGTTGGCTTAGATGATGTGTCCATTGCAGGAATTTTAACTTCTTTATTTGGATTGTTCACTAATTCATTTACAATAGATGCCAGTTGTTGGAAGGTACCCTGCTGTACAAATGCACTTTTAAATTGAACTGTATCTCCTTCCTCAGTTGTTGTCAGCTTGTCCATCCGTCTCACCATAATATAGAATATCTTATTGGTCTGACAATCAATTCCACCAAGAAATTACCACTTGCCTTGTGGTCTATCCTGTCTTCAGACTGCTGAAGTTGCTGAGATATTGCTCCCATTTGCAGAATACTTTTAGGACAATCTTTATATTTATACCGTTTTTTCGCCATCTTGAAAATGGCAGCCATATTGGATTTTTCAGAGTGAGTCCATAGCTGAAATCAAAAGGTATATAACCAAAAACTACTATGCAAAGTTTCATGCTTTCCTCATTAAGTGAGCAATTCTGCTCTACATCTGCACCAATCGGCCGGACTACAACACTCATCCAAAACGAAATATTCTTCTCTTTTTATCCTTTCTCGGAACATCCTTGTAACACACCACTCGAAAAAAAAATAATACTTTAAATCATCAGAGAGTTCGAGAATGCAGCATCGATCCGTATTATACGGAGACAGAACCTGACTCGAACCTTTCGAAAGAAAAAGAAATACTTCAAACTATGAAATGATTTATTCATCAATGTTCTAGGTTGTGTTCGTCTTCTCTGAGTTATTTCTTCCATTTTAGGAACACCCGTGTAACACCGAGACAGAAGCTACTAATTTGGCATTAAAACTCCAAGGGAAGAAGAACTGACATACTAATCAAAACTATTAACATAAGGTATCAGTGCAAAAAAGAAGTTTGAGAAACACGAACCCAACATATTCAAGTAACCTTCTAGCCGCTCTCGTTCGAGTTTTTTCTAACTTCACTAATATTTACGATTTCTATGTCAATGATTTCAATTTCTCAATACAGGTCAGGCCGTCAAGCGGATGCGCGATGGCATGTGAATTTATAGTTGTAACGGGAATACATTTTCTTGAATCATTTTACAGGTAAACTATTGTCTAATCACTGACCATGAATCTACTTTTATTGCATGCACATTTTAACAAAACGTTTATCAATTATTTTCAGAAAATACATGAATTGAAGCCTATTTTTTCAGGAATTCATTATTGTTTCAAAAATAAGTTAGCTTTCACATTAGAATGATAAGCATTTTAACAGTAAAACGTACGGGACTTAAGGGGGCTCGCGGGTCTAAATCAAATCTTTTATTTAATATAGGATTTCTCTATATTTTTCTATAAATGAACTTTATCTTGTACTTAATAGAAAAATGAAATAAGAAAATGGGGTCACCGTTCATTTACGCTCACATTCTGCCTTCGAAAGAAGCATACATTTTTGTTAATGTTCTTTTTTTCTGTTGAACTTATAGGAGAAATAGCGGTAATATCGAAATAAAAAAGAATTAAATTACCGAAATCGCTTAAATTTTACAATTATTTAGTTAATGTACAGCTTATTCACAAAAAAAACAATAAAAAATATAGGTCACCGATGAGTTAAAAAAGACATTTCAATTTTAATGCGAAAAAATGGCATTTTTGCACCAAAGGGAGATAATTTGGAGCATTTTCAATGCTATGTACATTTTAAAAGTCATCTTGTATATCATTGTATACTGCAGGGGAGTTTGAAGAAGAAAATAAAAAATAAATAAAAATTAATTGTTCAGAGAACAATTAAAGGTTTGTTTAATGATCGATGAGAAGCAACTTCGGTTTACTCAAAGTTACTTATGGCGTCCAAGCTAAATTATCTACATACTGATTCAATAAACATATGTTTGTATATATTTTCTCCTGAAATAAGGGAGATAATTGTCAACTCCTGGTTTTAAAAATGTCACTTCCGATCTCACATGATAGCGTTATTCACACTGATTCCAAAAATATATGGTTTCTATATTTGCCTGCAATAAAGGCGATATAAGGTAATTCTGGTTTCAATGAAGGACACTTTCGGTCTCATGTTTATGTATGCGTATTTAAAAAAATATATTGTTTCTAGGTTCTCTTCCATTAAATAAGTGCAAAAATGTGTACTTAATGTCGCTTCCAGTTGAATTATTTCAAGGTCATATGTCAACCAACAGCTTTAACATGTACCAAGTTAAAGTAACTTTAAATTTAATAATTTCAGGGACAATATCTCCTATTAGATGGCATTGGATTGTTTCAGACGAAATGCATCTTATCTGCATACTAACGATACAAACATTTTGCACTAGTCCTTTTAATATATATCTTTGAAAGTGACAGAGAAGATCATAAACAAAGACAAGTCAAAATTGAGAATATATGGCTTTTGACATTGACCTTAATTTCACATAAATAAACGGAGGAGCTAAAATCAATATACCTTAGGTATCTTTCAGTTACAGTTCATATTATACATTCATCTTTCACTCATGTCAATTTTAGAAGGGGGAATTACTTTGATATGGAGTCTGATTCGTATCGCTTTGTTCAAAATTAGACCAAACACCCTGATCATATAAAGAGCAATTTGGTAAAATAAATGTGTCACTTATTTACGGTTACGGAGAAGATGCATTCACATTGAAAACAGGACTCGGGGAGAAAACTCTTACATAGACAATATTCGGTTAAGCAAGGTCATTTTCAAATGCAAATTAATTATTCGATATCATATATAATAAACATCTAAAGGACAGCTTGCGAAACAAAATTACACGCAAGAAATAAAAGTGGCGGAAGAAGAAACAAAATATCAATCAGAACAAATACAATAGGTCTTTCCACAGAAAAGTGGAAAGACCTAATAATAATTAGAAGAAAATCAATAGTAATGAGACAATAACAATCAAAATCAAGGAGTAAACAAAAACTCACAAAACCAAGGGACACTTACATCAACAGTTATAAATAATGAATAAGAAACAACACGAACTCAACTAAAAACCGGGAGTGAAATCAGGTGCTCCGGAAGGGTAAGCATTTCCTGCACCGTCGTCCTGTACCAAGTCAGAATTATGGCCACATTATATTATAGTTCGTTTCAGTGTGTCTTACATTTTAACGTTATGTTTCCGTTGTGTCGTTTGTTTTCTCTTATTTTTTAGTGTGAATTCACATTCCTAATAGACGTGTCACGGTACTAATCTATCCCAAATTCATGTATTTGGTTTTGATGTTGTGTTTGTTGTTCTCGTGGGATTTTGTCTGGTGCTTGGTCCGTTTCTGTGTGTGTTACATTTTAATGTTGTGTCGTTGTTCTCCTCTAGTGTTTGATGCGTTTCCCTCGGTTTTAGTTTGTTACCCCAATTTTGTTTTTTGTCCATGGATTTATGAGTTTTGAACAGCCGTATACTACTACTACTGTTGCCTTTTTTTGACTGCAGTGAGTCTGGCAGTAATAACTTCAGGAACGGCTTTAGTGGAACACTTGGAAGACCCTGCAAGGAGATTAGAACCGATTTGTGGTTTTCCAGGATCTCCTGCTTCGTAAGCGTACTTAGTGTATATGTAGGATTTCCAAGTGTGTAATTTATCCCCAGTTCCTTAATCAGGCATTCAAAAACAATATTGTTTGAGGCTTTGTTAGCTGAAACGACAACAAATTTTGTCATGGAGGCAGGACAACTCCTCTTTGACCTGAGGGTCTTTAAAGATGGAAGGAACTTTGGTGCTCATTGACCAATTAAGCTTACTTACTCTATCTGAATCAATGACATCTTTGATTTTATCCACTCCGAAAGATTGTCAACCTCAACCTTACTCTTTTTGCCCAGTCTTTTGCATAACCCTCAACAGAATCCATTAGTAGTTTGAAATTCTGCTTTCAATTGATTGGCTGTGGCTCTCTGTATTTCGAACCCTTGGACAAAAGTTGTCTTAACTTGTAGTTATTGACTATGTTTAGGTCTCAAGAAATTACATGGCCAGCAGGATTATCACGAAATGGGAATGTGAACAGTCACAACCAGGTTGTTTAGCTTAGAGGTCATCAATATTTAGATTCTGCAACAACGTTTTGTGATTAAAATTTTTAGATGCAACAGAGTTGGTGTAGAAATACGATACTATAGGAGAAGATTGATTCTTAAAGTAAGAAGGAATGTTGCATTCTACTCTGTTATGGTGAAGAACATAACTTATATTTATAGCATCAATAAATTTGAATGTCCCTCTCGTATCTTTTGTCTCTTTTTAATGGTGATATATATTTCATTTCTTTTCAATGTCGGAATATTAAATATGATGTTTAAAGCGCGACAGCTTTATACGAATATTACATAAGAATAAAATTTATAGATTTCAAAAGTAAATTTTTGTTTGATTTTTATTTGAAAAAGGCAAGATCCTTGAATAAATAAAGCACCCCATTTTCTGGACCTAGATAGAATACTTCAACACAAACAACGTTGTTTTAGAAATGAATCCCCAAATTTTTATTGGAGATTTCCCATGGATTTTTTAATTTGTAATATCGCCAATTCTGTAATGATCGATTTGATGAGAATTACTCATATATTGAGTTTTTATCATGCAAACAAAATAACCTGCTACTACTTAAATGATGTTGATAACAAATATTTAACAGCGGAGATACATCACTTGTAAAAAATATTTTGCTATGAATCTTCGGTGTACAACTATTATATTGGTAAAGGAGGATAGACCATTTCGAATGGATATAAAATATATAGCTATCTACATTTTTTATCATAGTGGACATAGAACACTAAACGATTCACATTTTTAATGTAAAAAATTGACGATAAAAATGTATCTTATGCAATAAGAGGCGTCCAAAGAGGCGTAAAAAATAGAAACAAGAAGTAACTTCCTGTGTTAATAAATACGCCATTTTTTGTAAAACTGTACCATCAGGCGTACGTCATCAATATGACACATGGCTAATTTTAAAGCATCATTTAATAACAATATTTTTGTAAATAGTGATATTACTCACAAACAATGTGGAAGAACGTATTTAACATTTAAACGCAGAAGGTAATTACTTTTTAAATATAAAAATACATATACTTGTAAATAACTAAATCTGATTAAGAAAAGCAAAACAAAACTGACAAACTAAACATATACATCAGGACTATATCAAAAAGCAATTAAACATGATATATTTGGACAGTTCCATTTATCTATAGAGACATCATATGTAATATGTATTTCCTTTTAATTTCATCAAAATACACACACACACACACATATCACGTGCTTTGATAATACCACTTATTTGATGAAATTTAATTGAGTTAGGCAGCAAAAGAAACAATACATATGCATTAGCTTTTTCTTAAAGGATCATCAATAGTAGTTTCGCCTACTCTTCTACAACATAAAATGTAATAGTAAGAAGACTTTTAAGAGGATTAACTTTCATATTTATGCTCACCAATTTGACCCAAAGTCTTATGTTTGATTCATAACAAATTGAAACGTATATTCGGAACGGACAGAGGGATTGAACTTTAAAATGGTTAGATTATCGCTGACAATAAACACATTTAATCAATTACCATCATGACCTTACAGATCCTGACTCCAAATAATAAAAAGAAAAAAGAAAACAGTGATCAGTCTCACTTAAAACTACTTTTTGAGGAAAAAGTCGATGATAGTACAATTGTATTTTCTTAATTATTCGTGGGTTGTTATAATGAATACAGTAAGATTTATTATTTGTGGTCATAATGATGTTTACCTAAGTTGAGCCATTTTCTGGTATTATAATGGGGGCCTTTATAGCTTGCTGTTCGGTATGATGCAAGGCTCCATGTTGAAGACCGTACTTTAACCTATCATGGTTTACTTTTACAAATTGTGACTTAGATGAAGAGTTGTCTCATTGGCACTCATACTTCATCTTCTTCGTCGTTTTCTTTTTATTTTAAAGTTTGCAGAAATAAATCATTTAACATTGCTCAGGCGACACTGATGTCTTAATTTGATTTACTAATAATATGATAAAATAAATCAGACAATTTTGCCTGCGTCAGTAGTAATATATTTAAGGAACATCTGGACACTTAAGCTTTAATTGATTGTTTTGTTTCTACTCGGTACAAGTTGTATTCCCTTCTATATGAGGACTTTCGTATTTGTGTGTATCAATAGTCATCTGATTCAAGTCTTCATAGCCAGTCGGAACTCTGAGACTAGTCGTGTTTACGTATTGATTTACATGAAGTGTATCACTTTCAGAATTGTCGCTGTCAAAAGTATTATCAACCCCGATTTGATCACTTCCCAATCCATTTGGATGATCAGAAGTAGTTCCATGATTAGCCGGAACTTTACGGTTTTCGTTTGTATTGAAAATATCCGTGTTCACGTATAAATAGCTGAATGCTGTGGTACTTTTATATTTGCTTGAATATGTTGACATAGGTGTATTTTCCAAAACTATTTCTTCTTCAGTGATTGTTTGGTTACTGGTTTCAGTCCTGTCACTATGCAGGTTACCTTCGTGATAAGAGATTCTGTCGATTTCTGCATAATCGTTATCTACAGAAATGATTTCCTGATCATCAGAGTGAATGCTACAACGATAAAAGTACATAACAGATTTAAACAAGTTGAGATAAATAAACACTATACCATTGTGGCAAGGGTACGTCTCCACTTACAAACGGATAATTTACAACTGCTTTATCTTGCGTTTCCCTAAGTTTCAGTTTGTAACCCGCATTTGTCTTTTCGCTATCGATTTATGCATCTTGAACCGCGGTATACTACTGTTGCCTTTATTTATAGTACATTTTAGTATCAAGCTTCTCGTTAGAAACAAAGAGATCAAGGTACAAGAAAATGCAGTGTTCAACGTTTGGGTCTTTTACTTATTAAAAGTGAATTCAAAAGTACACATCTCTTTATAGTTCAAACTAAAATCGTCTTTATTAAGAACCAAAATACCCTGCAGATATATATGTTATCAGATGTTTGTATAAGATGCTGTTCTGATGCATCTTGGTCATTTAATACATAAATTGTAATTCGTAACAATATATACTGAAACATATCCGTAATGAATGGTACACAATAATTCCCTATTGGAATTCCGTTTATTTGCCATCATACGGAATCACTATTGCAAACAAAATAGTATATAAAGAGCATTTTTCTTCACTGAAACTATTTGTAGTTGATCTATTAGAAAATTTATATAGTTTCTTATTCACAAATCAGTGTTCACTTTATTTTATTCCAGTTCCAATACTTCATTGTTATTCAATAGATCAATACAAAATTGAATGAAAGAAAATGGGATTGAACTTTCACCTTCACATGTTAACTTAAAACAAAAGTACAAACAGATTACAAAAAAAATTGAATCGTAGATAAACAATCTAAAGTCAAAAGAGAAAGATCAAAACTCAAAGTATTGAGCCACATAAACCAACGCAAACGTTCAGGTTATCACAGGTGCTTACGAAGAGTGAACGGCTGAATTTGAACATAGATATAGGAAGATGTGGTGTGAGTGTCAATGATACAACTCTCCATCCAAATAACAACTTACAAAAACAAACCATTATAGGTCAATGTACGGCATTCAACACGAAGCCTTGGTTCACACCGAACAAAAAGCAATAAAGGGCCCCAAAATTACTAGTGTAAAACCATTCAAACGGGAAAACCAACGGCCTAATCTATATAAAAAATCGAGAATCAAGAAACATGTATAAATTACATAAACAAACGACAACTACTGTACATCAGATTCCTGACTAAGACCCTGATGGAACTGACTTTTGTAAGTAATTGTATTTCAGATTAGTAGCGTGAAGTTTATTCAATGTGATCATTACTGGTTGTATCATTTTTCTAATTTCGACATCAATGAATATTTACTTACTTCCTTTTTTCTCGATTACAATAACGTTTTCTGATAGCAAAACATAGGATCAGAACAACGGCTGTACAAGTGAATGAAACTGCATAAGCTGCATGCACTGAAAGCAAATAAAATAACGAAAGAAAACTATTTAAAAAAGACTGGATTGTCACTTAATTTTCACAGAATCTATAAAAACGACGTCATTCAGTTTTCATTTTCTTTTTTCTTTTTGTTTTATTAAAATATCAAGTGTGTGTTTTCAATTGAAAATTAACTCACCATGACTTTCCAGGATTTCAATTTAGTATTCAAGACGCGCGTTTGGCAACACAAATTCATCAATGACGCTTGAATTAAAACAGTTAAAATGACCAAGTTAAATACTAATTTGAAAAGCATTTAGGACCAAAACATTAACTGTTCTAGCCCTAAAAATTACTGCATCTCTTACTCTATTTTTTGTTCATCATTTTCGGGAGACGACGGTGTCGATAAGGTAGCAAAACTTTACCTTTTCACTTTTCCATTTATGTCGAATTTAGTTTTGAAGTTCTTATACTTTATTCAATTTGATTTCCAGACATTTTAAATACAAATAAAGGTTGAACCAGAATATTCTTTTACTATTTTGATATCATCTGATTTATCAAATTCGAATTTAGGCTTTTACGGGTACATCTAGATTCGCTTCAAAGACTTTGTGGATAGACACTGTGAGTGCTAAACTAGGTCTGTGAAATATCTTATTGCAGCAAAATATTTACATTAGGTCTGTTTCATAAAATTACGGAAATCAACTAATCAATAATGTATCTGACTTATTTATGCCTTGCATTAAATTAACTAAAATTTGATTTAGAACTTATCTTTGCAACTGTAAAAGAGGAGAAATTGACAAAGAAATTTATCATACAAAACTTATTTAAAGTTATTAAGTGAATGTGTCAATGCGACACATATGATTCTTACAAATAACGTTATATGGGGCATTATTCCAGAGCTGTAAAAGTGACACCACACAAATTCGAGTAGTAGATGTAGTGAAAGTAGTTGGATAAATTCAAATTCTAACTCCTTCTAATTTCCGTTGATGCGAACTAAAGGATATAACTTACCTACAAAAAACATTGATTCCGACTCTGTTTGCAGTAACTTGTCAACTGTATTCATGTACAAACTGTTTGTAATTTAATATATTCTCTTATTGATGCATCAATGAGTTATTATGTAAGAAGTAAAACAATGAAATTCAAATGAAAACATGTTTTTAAAATTTCAGGTCAATTATCTGTAAAATACGTAAATGTTCCTAATAGATACACTTGCTTTGAATGGTTTCATGATAATAATAAGAATGAGGTACTAGGTACTTTGTATATATGTATCATATAAAAGAGACATCTATGCACATTTAATTGCAAACATTTTATATACGTTGGTGTACAACTTCGCTTCAGAAAAAATAAAACGATATTTTAACCTTTTAACAAGCATAAACGCAAATGTCAACTAACCTATATCAATTGGAACTGCATATGAATATTTGTAAATAATATTATCAATTATGTTGTAAGCTTCGCAGATGTATATTCCACTGTTGTTTTGATAAACATCTTCAATAACATATGTATTTGTTCTTGAAAGTACAGTTCTCCTGTTGTCCTGTTTAAACCATATGTATTCTGGTTCAGGATTTCCAATGGCTGTGCAAGTTAAATTTATCAGGTCTGTATTTCCGTCATATTGTTTTTGGTTTGGCTGTTTGTTGACATTGATATGTGTTATTTGAACTGCAATTTTATTAAGAACTAATTTAAAAAAAAAAACAATTTCTCCATGTGATAACAAAAAGCGTAATATATTGATTAAATAAAATCTTAATGTTAATCATACATATCTTGCGTACATGTGCAACATGTTGGATGCAACATGTGGATCAGAATGGGCTTTCACTTCCGGACCTCATGAGATAATCTAAGGTTATTGGTATTGATCGTGATATAAAAAAGTTTGAAAATTTACAAAAAGAACATTATATTACACAAAACATCGTATTGAAAAAAATAACATTAGAAAAAAATGCATCATTCATTATATGCCACAACATTGATTAAAATAGTGTCTGATACTTGGCTTCGTCAGTAAATCGCGAAAGAATGACATGTTATTTACAGCATCCAAGTGCCGATTTTCTTATTCTTCCTATTGACTTCAATACATGATTGATGCAAAAATAAAAAACGGTATGCATTTTATGTTTATATTTAGTGTATATCCATTTATTACTAGTAGTTCAATAATTTCCTTACAAGAAACTCGTTTAATATGATTTTAAACTAAACATTAGTTTTGTTCTTCAGAAAATGCTTGTTCGAAGACAGTAGCACGGCAATTGTCTTTTCAATTGTTCCATCTGGTTTTGTCAGTTTTTATGACTTTTCTGTTTTTTTACTTTGGCGTGGAGTTTGGTGATGTTATATTTTTTTTTAATTTGTATAAAGTCTGACGTTATTATACATTTAATGTACAATTCATATACTTGTATTAAAAGAAGAGGCGAATTTACCGTTGGGAACATTCAAACTCAAACATTGAAAAAAAAATGCAACGCCACTGAAAAAAAATAAGCTACCAATAATATGTCTAACACAACATTAAAAACTATAAGCTGAGCCAAAAAAACACCAATAAATGTGTACTTTTACGTTTAGTTAAAAGTCTGGTTTTCTTATTCATGTATATTCCGGGTGCGGTAAGAAATATATGTCAATATTTATCAAAGGTACCAGGCTTTTTTTAATACGTCAGACGCGCGGTTCGTATACACAAGACTCATCAGTGACGCTAAGATCAAAATAGTTAGAAAGCCAAACTAGTAACCTCGTGTTTGGAAGTTGCATTCAGTACAGCATTCGTGACTATTTTAACTTTATATTTATATTTATAATTTATGCGTGTTTTTCTAATGTCACATTTTGCTTTGAGGTTTGTGTGTTCATGAGAAATGAATATCCCCTCAATTATGTTTCTGTTTAAAACATTGCTTCCTGAGACGTGTATGTACAGAAAATAAATGTTTCTTAGATTTGAATACTTCTCTCCCACAAGTTAAAAAATCATATCAAATTGAAAGAAAAAAAGAAGAATTAACGACAGAAAAGTAAAACAAACGCTGCATAATGTCTTTTTAACATATATACAGAGAAAACATGTTCATTTTCAATGTTTCTAGTCATGTGCGTTTTAATTGTGATAGTATGCTCTTGTCTACAATTCCGTTTTGCATCATTTCAATAAAAATAGTCAATGCAAAACTAAAAAAAAAGTATTGTGTTCATGAGAAATGAAAGTTCATCAATTCTTTTTCTGTTTTGAACATTGCTTCTTGAGACGTGTATATACAAAAAATATAAGTTTCTAAGATTTGAACACTTCTCTTCCACAAGTTAAAACATCATGAATCAAATTGGGAAAAAGAAGAATTTAAGACAGAAAAGTAAAATTAAGGCTGCATAATGTCTTTTTATCATAAAGTTGTGTACACGTTATCCTTTTGTACAAACAAAAATATCGTACAAATTATAATTTGTATTTTGACTTTGTACAAATTGTAATTTGTACATAAAGTGCTTGTACAAATTACAATTTGTACATAAAGTGCTTGTACAAATTACAATTTGTACATAAAGTGCTTGTACAAATTACAATTTGTACAAAATTAGATAAGAATTCACTAATAACTAGTACAATATTTTATAATATGAATTTTGCTTTGAAAATCATTGAGAACTCTATAGAATTTGTATTCAATGACCACATAATTAACCTTAATACAATATAAAAAAAAGTTCTGTATTTGTTTGAGCTAATCATGAGTGAATTATGGCATCGGGAATTTCACAAAATTGTGTGCTTATTACATTAAATTGCATCCAAACTTTTATTATTTTTAGTTTTCTATGTTGTGTCGTGTGTTCTATTGTTTGTCCGTTTGTCTTCTTTCATTTTTAGCAGGCGTTGTCGTTAATTTCGATTTTTGAGTGTGACTGTCCCTCTGGTGTCTTTCGTCCCTCTTGTTTCTCCTTTACAAGTAAGCCTAAATATTGCCCCCCCCCCCCCCACACACACACACACACACACATCATCAAGTTCTAGATCTGTTGTCTGACACGTAAGCAGGTCAAGGAATTGAAAATCGGTTAATTGGTATAATTTTTGCGTATAAATTTGGCTCATTGAATTACATGAATTATAACTGTAAATAGAAAAGTAATGCATACCGTAAAAACGAATTTGGTGACCTCATGATTATTCTACATCATTAAAATAGAAATTCATACACCAACAACAAGTAACTACATAGCCTTTTAAAAGCAAAATCTGTCTCTTTGGCACATTCCCCATTACCACTCTTAATTTTATCATTTTAAATGTTTCTTGTGATGTGCGTTTTTATTGTGATGGTATGCTCTTGTCTACAACTCCGTTTTGTATCATTTCAATAAAAATAGTCAATGCAAAACTGAAAATAGTTTAATCAAGTAATGCCTTGCCAGAAAAGACTGAAAACCATTTTTTTTTTTTTTAAATCGAACCCGTTGATTTAAAATTTACATGCATTTACAAAATAAAGCCAAACAATTAGTTTACTCACAATGTACATCTAATGGCTCAGTTTCTACATACATTTCTGGCACATTGGCTTGTGATTCTTCAAAACAGCGAATTCTCGCTTTTAAATCTTCTGCAGATATTTGAACCGTCAGGTTGCTGGTTCCTTTAAACGAGCATCTCCCTGGTATTTCTTCTATATTTGTTGTTATATTGTCATATGACATTGATATATTGGGTTTCAGAGAGATCTTCTGCCATATTAATTTACCAGGAGGTTTTCCAATGTTACCAGTACAGATAAACATTAATATGTCCCCTTCCCGAATATACATTGAAGATTTCAAGCTTTGGGGAGCTACTCTAAGACTTGTCGAGAATGATGTATTGCTATTTTGATCTGTTCTCGTTGAAGTTTTGTTGGAACCACGAATGATATTTGAAGTTACCTGTGTTACCTGTGTATTGATGAAACAATGAAAATTGAAATACCATCCGGCCTTGAGGGAGAGTCTGAAATAGATCTCCTCAAAAGAATTAGTGAATACAAAAACAATGATATTGAAAATACCTTTACATCGTTTATGTACCGTACAGTTTTATTTGGTGAATCATGATATGTTTACTCTGTTAGTCGGATTAGACACATTTTGTATGTACATCACTAATGTATTTCCTCTGTTTCTCTTACTTTGAATTTGAATGTTAATTTTATTTAAGCTAAGACATCTCGATAATACCTTAGAAGGCAATTACTGTATAGCCGTCAGTTTTGTTAGGTATGTTTTAATTATCGTTTTGTACCTTCTGACATACCTTGCGTTCCCATTACGGCGTGTTTTAGCTATAACAGGTTTGAAACTTAAGAGTTTAAACTGTTTTTTACTGCACTAAATTCTTAGAAATTTCAGCCTATAGAAAACATTTATGGCGTGAATGTGTCTGCCACAGCAATAGTCCATTTGATTAGCATTTGATATTAAGGAATTTTCCTGTCTGCAATATTCTTATGACTTGATTTGGATTTTCATTGCTCAGTAATATGGACATGGAAAACAATATTTTAATCCTGATTCAATGATTTTAAGAATGATTAAAAGAAATAAAACAATTTCTTCTTTGATCTTTTATGTACATATTGACAAAAAGTCATTGTTTAGAAGTAATCTCAAAACATTTAAGGAGGCTCTAGGGTAAAAACAATTCAGCCAAATTTTAAACTTTTGATTTTCATAAAAAATTTGATTTATTACACAATTAGTTGCTACTTTGTGATATGGTACAAAAATCAACAACAAAAAAAACGATTTGTTTTGCCCCCAGATGACTTAAAATGTTTATATCATTGAAAAAGCTCTAAAGTATCTCTATTTGCTGCAAAATGCCTTTTTTTTTGCATTACGATTAAAATAGTTTTTTATACTCATCGATGACCTATATCTTTTAATTATTTTTTTTTCAAATAAGCTGTATTTAAACTAAACAATTGTGAAATTTAAGCGATTTCTGTGATTTAGTTTTTTTTTATTTCGATATTACCTCTAGTTCTCTTATTAGTTCATTAGAAAAAGGTACTTAGATAAAAAAGCATGTTTCTTTCGAAGGCAGATTGTGAGCTTTAATGATCGGTGACCCCATGCTTTTATTTGATTTTTCTATTCAGGGTATAATAAAGTTCTTTCATACAAAAAATAGCATTCTAATATGACGTCCTTATTACGCTTTGTAAACAAAGCCGTGTTCTAATGAGCACAAACTATGTTTGACACATGCGCACGAACTAACTGTGTATATTAACGTTATTTCCATCGTTATCCTTTAAAATATATACATTTAAGCAACTAACATAAACTTTTATTATATATTTTTATACAACAAGATATAATTTCCCTGCTCGTAGTTTTTAAACTTATCAAATTTGAAATGTAATGTACAGACTCCTCGGGGAGGAAACGGGAATAGCCAAAGATTTTTACGGTATTTTCTTACGCTTCAACCTATAAAAATACTGTATTTGTCCTATTAGAATCGAAATAATTCCTTCATGTCATGCTCTATGCTCATTTTAACATGGGTATGCATTATATTTGACCACATTTTACACCTCGCTAACGCTCAGTTAAAATGAGCATAGAGCATGACATGAAGGAATTGTTTCTTAAATATCCTTTATTTAAAGAAAAATATTTGTACCCGCGAGCCACCTCAAGTGGGTAAATATACCTCTAAAAATTATTTTTCGAGACATTTATGTTTTAGTTTTGGATTTTGATGTTTGTGAATAGTATGTCAAATATATAAAAAAAAAAGGTAATGTTGGATGATTGCCAATAAGACCACTCTTCGCCAGAGGCACCACGACACAGAAATTAACAATATGTCATCGTAAGGCCTTCAACAATGAGCCAATCACAAACCACATAGTCAGTTATAAAAGGCCCCTATTTGACAAATGAAAAACAATTCTTGAAAACTATCAGCCTAATTAACAACTGATGCAGACGATTCGCACACCCCTCGATTTTAGAATTGACCACGCTCTCCGTCTTGTCATTAATGCTCAATCGGGGTATTTATATTAAAACATGCTGTTTTCTGTAAAACATATCATTGAATTATTTATTAGATGTCTTACTACACAGGTACAGCCCTACAGATATCGCTATGCTGTATCTGTATACGTATCTGTATACTATAAAGATTTTCCTTTAAAGCCGGGACTACGTTTGTGTATTGCTGTTGTATGTACCTGTGTGACCTCAGAATGAGTACTGTAGTCGCATTTCAATGCCGTATTAATCGGCTTTAACTAACGATTTACTTTTATACGTTCTGTTTATTTTTAAACATTTCTTAAGAGCAATAAGAATTAAACCAATTTTCTGATAACAAACAAACATGAACAGCAGTATTTTCTACGACGACAATCATTGATTTCAAAAGGGGCGGCTATTGATATTAATTTTCCGGACAAACTTTTATTTTCGACTTTGGCAACAAGTCAAAGTTTTTTTTTCTGTCAATTTTAGCATTACATATAGAGATAGCCGTGGTCGAAACAAACATTTTTTTATCTTAGGGTGAACAACATGTTATTTTTTTTCTCCAAAAAACTGGAAACAAAACAAAAATAGTACCCCCTCCCCCTCCGGAAACCAAATGGTTGCTGCCTAAGGGAATATCAAGTTTAATTCAAAATTCTGAAGCGTGTGACAACTCGTACACTTCAGTTTCAAATTGGGCAATGGTTTTTTTATGTTTTTTTCTGTTGAAACTTATAGTTGTTATATTGAAATATATATTTATTCACCTAGAGTGATGTATTGTTGTTGACCGTCCGAGATTCTTTTTTTGCGTACCCGTCGAATTTAATTATCATTTTTTTATTACTGCGCGGGACTTAAGGGATTTTTAATCGGAAATAAATGCAAAGCACAAATAATATACATAATTAATTGCAGGATCAAGACACTAGTGTAGTGTCTTTAAATATCAGCTGTATTTGTACTCAGCTCGAAACAGGAAAAATAGCTCGCTACAGCTCGCATTACACCTGTTTCGTAGTCCCGTACATATACAGCTGATATCTAAAGACATTAAACAGTTACAGTCTATATGATTATGATAAAATGCAACTCATATATAGTGTAAAGCAATACGAAATACATGTACCATTGGTACGAAAATTTCACCTTCATGGTCAAACGAATAATTATTTTCATGATTTGTGTATAACATAAATATATTCCTTGCTTTTAATATATATTTTTTTATTTATGTTCAGTAGTCTACATAACTGTTAGCTGTAATAGTGGTAATAAATAAATATGACAATATTTCTTTAATTAATACTTAAGATCTCCTTTAGATTCTGTTGTACCTTCGAGGTTGTACCTATTAAATTCATTTTTTTTTTTTTTTTGCTTCATTAATGTCGCAGTATTTTTTATGATACATATAGATAAGATATTTTGTGTTCTAAATTAGATCCCCAGGTGACATATCACAGTTCACTGTATGATACAAATACGAAGGGGTGAAGGGACAGATCCGGTCACTTTTTAAATGGGTATCCCAACCAAGAAGGTAGTGGAAAAGGGGGCTCCAACCATATGTGCATTCAAATGCATTGATCGTCCAAAAAAGGGGGATTCCAACCTACGAAACCCCCTCCCCCAAGATGCCACTGGGTGGACACGATTCTGTAATCGAAGCCTGGGAAAGAATGGGAGTGTAGTACAAGGGAATTGAGATTCGAGAGGGAACCAGGTGATGAAGGTAGTAAAAAAGGGATAATTTATGCTTCACGTAAAAAAAAGGTAAGGGGGAGGCAAGTGGAAATCCTCCCATGTTCGACCCATCAATTACAAGGGTCGGTGTATTAAGTAACTTAAATAACTTTTTTTAGGCTTCCTGTAATGAATTTCACCAGTCCAGATTAACAGTTTGAAAGTAGTACTCTAAACTTAACATCACACAAACTTTTAATGACTCAAAATTTCAGCTTTATCTTTTTTATACGACTGTGATGTACACGGGACGAATTATCACTGCAATTTATTAGTGCAAAAGAATAATATACTTTATAAACAGTGAATTTAACTGAACAAAATCAACAATGTATATCGTTTTATCCTGCAATTGGGTGTCTTACTATACAGATACAGCCCTACATATATCGTGTTAATGCTCCGCCCACTTCCGGACTACGTTTGACGAGTTTTGTATGAACCTGCGTGACAACAGAATGTGTATTAAAGTCGCATTCCAATGATATATTGTTTGACATTATACGAAATCACGATTACTTTTGTACGTTCTGTCTGTTTTCTTTTGAGCAATAAGAATTAAACCAATTTTCTGATAACAGAAAAACATGAACATCAGTATTTTCTACGACGACAATCATCGATTTTAAACCTTGAATGTTTTACATGTGTAACAAAATCCCCCATGTCAATTTCAGCATGCATGTATAATAGTTATGTTAAAAAAGATAATTTTCCAACATGGGCGATGTATTATTGTTGACTATTCGATATTCTATTTTTGCGGACCCGTCTTTAGCTGAATGTGTGATTTAAATACTACTACACTGGCCTCAAGGGATTTTAAATCGTAAATAAATGCAAAAGATGTAAATTCTTGTGTCTTTCAAAGCACAAACAATAACAAAATTAATTGCAGGATAAAAGCAATAACTGTTAAGTGTCTTTAAATATCCGCTGTATTTGTACTCGGCTCGAAACCCCTGTGTCTTAACCACGTACAAACACAGCTGACATTTTAAGACACTAAACAGTTATTGTCTATATCTTTGCTCTTAATATGCATGAAATATTTGCGAATGCACACCAAACAATGAATCAATTAGAGTTAATGTATGTGTTGCAAATTATTATGCTTAATATATAAACAACTAACTTTGAACAATCCAATGATAATCAATGACCACTTATCAATAGCTGGAGCACTAAGAAAACTTGCACTAGTCTAGTAAAAACTGGCAAGATAAAACTAAATGTATAATATTTGTAAATTAATTCAAATACCTTCAACTAAAATGTTTCCTACAATAATCATATCGATGAAAAAAAGAGCTCTCGCAATTGAAAATACTTTTTTATTTTGATATTTTATTATGCCCCCACCGTAAGAGGGGACACTTAATTTTACCTGTGTCCATGTGTTCGTCCGTACATCTTAAAAAAAAATTCCGTTCTCCAACTTTAGTTATCCTCAACCACATACTATGAAACTTAAACACAATGCGTATTAATACAAAACACAGACCAAGAAACAATTTTGGAAGCATCACATTTGCTGCTCTAGAGTTATGCCCATTTACAAATAGAAACATTGCTTAAAGTTTGGTTTCCTTTCTCTACCATAAGCTTCCTCATTCAAATGTTATGAAACTTATTTACAATGCTTAAGCTTATTACCACAATACATAGATCATGTTTGAATTTTGGTGTTCTAAAATTATGCCCTTTACAAATGAAAAACATACAAAATATTTCGTTTTTGTTCTCTAAGTAAGTTTTTCTCAAGCAAATGTTATGGAACTAATACACAATGCTTTTAACCAGTTTCTTTCAAGTCAACAATTATTGTACCTGTTAAATTTGGGAGAGAGAAATTTTAGACACATTTTTATGAAATTGGACCATTTGGGTATGTGACATGTCTGGACGATTTGTGTTTTTAAGGACATCTTTGAACAAAATTAGCACATCTGTGTAAGTTGCAAATATATAGATATGAGAAATCATTTTTACAAGTATTCCACTGAATCTGATTGCCATATATATAAATTGGTAAACTCCGTAAAGGACAGGATCATCCAGTCAGCAGATACATTTTATATCCATTTGAAAACAAATCAAACTATCTCACATCGCACATATATTTATTGGCCTTAAATGAAACTGCGCGTAATTATATAACGATCACGAATTTAACAAAAAAAAAGGACCACGAATTTAACCCAAAAAAAAGGATTTTTAAACAAAATTCCTTTTTACGAATGAGTGGACTTATTTTTGGGCAGTCACTATTACATTTAACACTGACAGCTGAAATAGTAGGTGAGGAATTTGAAACCTTTCCAATTTTAGACCATTTTAGAGTTACGTACATGTCGTCCTTCACTTGAAAATGCCCTCAATCATACACGCCTTTGTGACTTCATTTACCAGATAGAGTGGACTGCCTGTATCCATGAACAGTTCATCAAGTGACTTCTTGGTCGTCATTACACAGATGAACTAGAAATAATGTTTGTTCCAAAAATATTTAATTGCGTTTCTCTAATGACAGAAATGCTGAATATCAATTATAAAAATTTTGCTTGCATAATAATTCGTGCAATATAGTATTTTGGAACAGAGGTTACGCCTTTAATCTCACGAATGATGTTCACTAAACCATTTTTGTTAGCCTGGAAAAACAACAAAATCGAAAGTTATCTATTTGTTTTGTTTTGCTGCAACAAAGTCTCCAAAATCTATATACTGTAGAAAACATGTTTGCTGTTTTTGGCAAAGCCTATGACCATGATGACATTAACAAAATGCTAAAAATTATAATCGCAATTTTTGATTCAAATATAATATTTATTGAATAGTATTTGTCAGTGAGCGGACCGATGGTTGGTGTCTATTCCAAATATATATAATTGGTCATACATAAAATTGAACATGGAAATGGGGAATGTATCAAAGAGACAACAACCCGACCATAAAGCAGACAACAGCCGAAGACAAACAATGGGTCTTCAAGGCAGCGAGAAACTCCCGCACCCGGAGGTGTCCTTCAGCTGGCCCCTAAACAAATACGTATACTAGTTCAGTGATAATGGACGTCATACTAAACTCCGAATTATACACATGAAACACAATTAAGAATCAAAGAAGAATATCAAAGATTTTGCGTCTTATTTATATGACATTAGATTTGGATGTCGAATCGGGAAAATGGGGGTTGGTTTAAGACTGGACCTCAATCTGAGTATTTATATATTGATTCAGTTCTGATGCTAAATAGACACAGAAACAGTTTAAAGTTTAAATGTTTGTTCACCTGTTTACTATAATTAGGTGGTAGTAGATTCTTATTTCAAAAAGAGAGGCACTCACATATATATTATTTATGTGTGCATAAAGTGACCACTACTTGCTAGAAACTGGATGTTTTTAACACAACTAAATAAGTTTTAATTGGCATACATATATATGATATAAAACATATGTCTTTTTCGTGACTGCTGGTCCAAGTAGTTTGGCACGTTTGTTAGACCATCAATTATCATAGAGGTAGTTATAAAGGATTAATGTTCATGATAAGCATAAGTCCATAAGAAAGTATATCACTGAATTAAGCTTTCGTCTAAGTGTTTTATTAAATTGCTTTGCTTAGAGCTCTGTTTATTGTAATGCAAATGCATTTTTTGTGAAATAAATATTTGACAGCACAAGGAGTTGTTGAAGTAGCATCCATTCAAAATAAGTATTTAAGGGGAGAATATAGCAATTATTTTTACATAAACCAAACATTTTTTTGTTCAGAAGCCATAAAAAGAAAAGTACAAATTTATCAAACAATGCTCTTGTTAATGCTAAGTGGTTTTGTAACACTTTTTTATAAACATAGAAATGTGCTGACTACAACTGATGAGTCATAAGTTTAATGATCCTTTACTTATAATAGTGGTAATAATAGCAAGTATATTTTTTATAATCCTTTTGTCCATTGTTGTCGGTCAGTCTTATTTATATCTTTTTTATAAGACTTTGTATTAGTTTTTATATAAAGGAGTTTGTGCATCTGTATTAGTATCTGCCATAATTCGTATAGTTTTGTTACTTTAAACCATAATAATATTCATAGAAACAATTTCGATATTTTGACAAAATCTTTTACTAATGAAACTGAGAAGATCCTGAACAAATTTACAGATTTATGTGGACAAACCCTACTAAGAAATTAACACCTCAAAAGAACATAAATAGAACCATACAAATATTACATGCTTGCAGGTGCTCGGATACCATCTCGCATATTAAAGTCACATCATGCAGAAATGTGATTCTTATTTGAGTTTTGCTGCGATCCAAAATCAATATTATAATCAAAATGATAAATGTATTTAAAAAAAAGATATTCCAAAGTTACAAGGTTGAAAGAAAACCCACAATTGAACGATGCGCATGCACAGAATCTAATTAGAGGAACCTACATATTTATATTTACGAAACACTCAAAGTATGATTGCCAATATTTTGATTTGATATTAAAAGCAATGTATAACTAATAAAATATATGAATGGCTGGCACTGATTTAAGTTATTGTCTCCTCAATGACAGTCTCGCACATTAAAACTAAATAAGAAAATCAAGACGCTGCTATTTTAGTGTTTAGTACAAGTTTCCTGTCACTGAGCATCACAGTTAAGTTTAGAACCCTATGAGGCCAAACCAGACACCTCTCTTTGTCAGACAACACTATCAAAGCTTCAAGATTACTATTCACACTGACCTTTGTACACACTTGTAAGATAAAAAAAATGAAAATATGAACTTGTTGTAATGTTGCTGTTCTACTGTGATTTTATAAATACAACACGACTTGAGGTAATACAAATAAATGTATGAGTGTAAAGTGAATACTAAGAACTATCTAAATACGTTCAATTATCATACTTCTCTGTTTCGCTAAAACATTAACCGAAGGTAAAAAAGTTAAAATCAGAAAAAGAATATAGATTCCATAGGGAAAGAGGAGAACCAAAAGTTAAACAAGACTCTCTTCAAACTGGATGCCAACGTTGATAAATATTTGTTCAAATGTTTTGTAACATAAAAATAACACTAACAAAGAGATATTGTACGACAACAAATAAAACAACAACTTGTATCTAACAGAAATCAAAGTATGTTGATGTCTGCTCACCGTATATGCCCTACATTGAACAAAAACTGTATAGTTAGCTATAGCACTAATTTGACAAGAACATGTGCCACCCGTCGTATTTTGAATTTTTAAGTTAGATAATAAGAAAGCAGTTTTAGATAATTAAGGTATCATCGAAAAAGAAAAATATTGATAGAGAAAATTCTTACCTTTAACCAATATCCCTGTTGATCTTGATTCATCTTTTATAATAACACCTAATTCGTCAATGTAGTTGAAAGTGCAAATGTAGTCCTTCTCATCTTCACATTGCAGGTTATCAAATCTCAACGTTGCCTTAGTCGATTTTTTTGTTATATTTGTCAATGTCACTCTTCCTGATAGATAATCTCCCGATGGAGGTAAAACTGCCATTTTGTCAGGTTGAAATACTGCAACTGCTTCCTTTTGGGGGAAAACACCCTTTTTGTTTCTGGCAATGATGGCCACATATATAAAGTCTTCATTAATATTTTTGATAAAAGAACATATTATACAAGTGTCATTTTTTCCAATAAGACCAGTGATGTTATGATTAATGGAAATTTTTACAGCCTCTATATCTGAAATAAAGACATATGTAAATTCTTTTACTTACAATGTAGCTTTTTAAATGGTATAGATTACAAATTTATTGTTAACTGGTATTCATCATTTTAAGAAAATGTGTGTGACGTGTTTGAAATCAAGTTTTAGACTACTGTTATTTCTTGAAATGTGTTTCTAAATAAGTGGCCGAGTTTAATTGATAAGCTTTAAAAAATGTTGCGTACGAACATGTTATTGACCCTTAACATCATATTATGTCTCAAATTAGTAAATGTCATGAACTATTGGTCTTTTTTATACTACGGAGGTGTCAAACGACATTTATGACTCTCGGGGGTCTTTGACTGTTTAAATTATTAGTATTTCCCTAATACCTTGACTCTCCAATGTATTTTTAGATACTACAATGAGATTGTCCAAACCTCAAATCGTTTTTGTGAGCTATAGATCGTGATTGAAGTTGTTTAAAAATAAATATCTTCAATACAAATAAAAAGAAGTGCACACATGGCAATTGAAAATAAATTGGATGCGGGTTTAGTGTATAGCCACAGGCCGACAACTTTAATATCATAAATATAGCAAGAATAATATTGATGGCAGTATACGATATTCAGCAATAGAGTGGTTATGTAAATGTTAAGTTCGCAATCACCTCAAAATAAAGTAAAATTATGGATAAATTCAACGGAAAATTCAAAAGATTAGTTTTTCGGTATCAAATTATCTGCAGGAACAAAGGGCAAAATATTTCAAAAGGACTATCTTACATTTACAATATCTAAGGTCAATGTTTTCAAGGGAAATTGTACCTTGATATAGATGTTACAAAAGGTTTACCTTAATTTTTATTATTAACGCGAAGCTTCAATATCCGTTCCTTTGTATCTCAAACTTTAATTTACCCTAAGTCTTAACCAAACCCATAAAAAAAGGATTTGTCGAACGAATTTCACAGAAAATAAGAGGCAAAAGAAAACGTTAAAAAAAAATTCTCAGTGGTTTTTGTCAGACACGAACGCGTGGGAAATCCAAATACTAAAGTTTTTTTATTTATCAAAGATTTATTAAAACTAATTGAAAGAAGTGTCCACATACAACTATCCAACATGAGTTCATCATTGGGTCGAAAAATAAATAGGTATTCATACAACCAATGGGAAACATAAACTGTGACATAATTTTTACAAACAAATTAGAAAAAACAATTATTGAATCTAGTAAAAAAAATCATTTAGGGCATCAAATCAAACTAAAATTAAGGAAGTTTTTTTTTATCTATACAACCTCGTGTATTTTCTATTCTGGTGTTATGCAGTTCCAATTTTTGTGTATTCTCAAATAATGGCATATCAATTTCATTAAGTGATTCTGTCATAATATTTGACAAAAAAGTTATTTTTCCTTGCAACAAATATAGCTTCATTTCATTTGATAGACTGTATGGCTTCAAACTAATTACATCTTCCCCCTGGGAAAAAAGTAGTATTGATCGTTATAAAATGATTAGAATTGTTACCCCATTTTTTTTTAATTTAAGTCTTCATGTAGGTATTCAAAATAACGCATTGACAACAAATGCATTGTTTTCTATACTTTTTAATGTTTTCAGTAATTGACCATCGAAACTTCTGGTTTCGTAAGTACCTTTTTAGACCAGGTTATGTTTGATTCACGTTTCATGAATATTTTTAAAAACAAGTATCAAAAATGTACGGATATTGAAACCAACATTGTATTCTTTAGAAGAGATTTCTTGTAACAAAGAAGAATCATCTTTGAAGATGGATCTATTTGAGAACCACATTCTTGCCATTTAAAAATTTTATGATAAGGTCGAATTTTAAAGACATAATTGGCCTTAATATGATACTTTTCCTTTATGAAGGCTTTTTCTTCTTTTGAGATCTGAGTACGAAAATTAAATCCATCCCATTCAAACATCTATTTGTTTACTTTACTTCCGAGATGAATTGGGCTCACAGTACAATTTTTATTTTAAAGCTTTATGTCGTATTATTCTTACAAAATGGTATACTTATAACATGCATATTAGTGAATAAAAAATCTATCATGTACATTGTATTATTCGATTCGATGAACAGTTAATAAAAACAGTCAGTTTGTAACAACATTCTAGAATCACTAGAAATGAAATGTACGTCTCCAAGATGATAGGAAATCCAAAGGCTTCATTTCCAAGACTTCCTTTAAAGAGTCGATGCCACTGCTGGGGGACGTTCCGTGCCTGAGGGTATCACCAGGCCAGTAGTCAACATTTCGATGTTGACATGAATATCAATAATGTGGTCGTTTTAAAAAATTTCCTGTTAACGAAACTTTGAATTTTTCGAAAAACTAAGGATTTTCTTATCCCAGGCATAGATTACCTTAGCCGTATTTGTCACAAATTTTTGGAATTTTGGATCCTCAATGCTCTTCAACTTTGTACTTGTTTGGCTTTATAAATATCTTGATATGAGCGTCACTGATGAGTCTTATGTAGACGAAACGCGCGTCTGGCGTACTAAATTATTATCCTGGTACCTTTGATAACTAATTAAACGTATTTGGGGCATTTATGATCAAAACAATGTTTGAAACTAAAAAATCATCAATGATATATCCTTTATTAATTGTCCTGCACTTGTCAAATATATATGTTCACATGAAATCGAAAATATATAAAATGGACTTTATATAGCTGATTTCAAAAAATACCTCGATTTTTGCAATAAAATGCCAATGATATTTACTATTTAATACGGTGAGCTTTAGTTGTTAAATGGTAACTCTTTTCGATTTTTTTTTAAATAAGCATGAACCTTTTACATGTCTAATTAAAAAAGTGAAATTACTCATACATAATGTTGAAGGATCTTGTGAACATTTAAACAGCAGCCCAAGCAAACCTGAATGGCATAAACACAAAATATACACAACAATACATAAAACATGAAAACAAATTAGCATGATTATTTCGAAAGTTTCATTGTTATATACACATTAAAAATATTATTTTTATTTCTAGCATGTTATTGAAACGCATATGCATGTACACCAACTAACACACAAACACAAACATACATACATATCATGCGCTTTGTTAATTCCGTGGTTTAATGTAATTTTAATTTGCCTAGGCATCGAAAGAAAACAATGCAGTTGCATTCCCCTTTCATAAAATGTTCAAAAACAGTTATTTCTTTTAAAAATCATCTGCAAAATACAAAGTGTTCCTAGCAAGACTTTTAAGGGGATAAACTGTCTAATTCATGTTCACACATTTGACCCAAATTCTCATATTTGATTGAAAACATACTGTAAGTTATATTCAAATTTCAAAGGAGTCAAAAAGAAACATAAAGCAGTGCAAAAAAGGAATAGAACATACAATACACCTTTACCTTTACATACACACATTCAAAGCGTGAGTTATTGATATACGAGTTTGAGACGTTCCAGGGCGAAGGTGCAAGAAAAGGCGGTGCATTCGAAAAAAAGAATGCATTGCAGAACCGATCGCGATCTTGTCAATTCACTGAAAGAATGAAAGAAAAAAATTATATTAATTGGTTAAGTATTTTTTTTAGTTTAAATCATGTGTAATCGTGTGAAAAATGTGATATCATGTAATATTAGAAGCCATGTCAATACCATATTTAGTATTTCCAGTCTTCCAGTCAATTTTCTGAATCATACAAGAAAATTAAGAATAATTAGGTAAATGCTTGCAGTCATGAGAGGGGAGATAGGTACAAGAAGGACATTTAAAAGAGGGGCGATGTTTATATTATATATAACTATTTAGTAGATGCTATTTGCCGGTATTCTTCAAAATCAACCTGAAATGTCTGAAAAATTACTGAACAGTACAGACTGCAATTGAAATGTTTATAAAAAACAGATTGAAAAAAAATAATAACAACAGTGACAACAAATGCAGGGTATTAGAAATTTACATATTTGAGAAGAATGGGTTTTGCGTATACAGATATAGGAAGCGGCGCTGGAAATGACATATGGTGTAAACGGCATAACAATAAACAACATGCAGACAACTGATGCAATTAAGTCATTAAGATGTCAATAAAATTTTTAATTTGTGTTCATTATTATAACTTTAGAGGAGCCATTTCCTGGCATAAGCTGATATTTGTCTTGTACCAGAAATTTCAATCAATATGATAAAAATAAATCAGACAATTTCACCAAAAAGAGTTGTTTGGGGTATTCGAGGAATAACAGCACACATTAACTAGTTGTTTCAGTTTTGTTTTTTGGGGTTTTTTGGGGGGGTTTTTTTCTGTTCCTACTCCGTAAAGGTTTTATTCCCTTCTATTTTAAGACTTTCGTATTTGTGTGTGTCGGCAGTTGTGTGATTCAAATCTTGATAACTATTTGGAACTCTGGGACTAATCATGTTAACGTATTGGTGAACTGGAAGTGTATCACTTTCAGAATTGTTATCGACAAAAGTATCACCGATCTCCATGTTACCATTTCCCAATTCATTCGGATGATTAGAAACAGTTTCAGTATTAACAGACATTTTAAGGTGTTCATTTGTACTTAAAATATTTGTATTAACGTAGGAATGAATCATTATTATATCACTTCCACTATTGGTTGAACTATTTATATTTTCTAAAACTAATTCTCCCTCAATGATTGGTTGGTTGCTGGTTTCAATCCTTTCATTTATCATGTTAATATCCAGACAAGAGACACTTTCGATTTCTTCATATTAGTTATCTTCAAAAATAACTTCCTGGTCATCCGATACTTAAGACTGAATACTATAATAAATAAAGCAAACTCACAAACAAAATATTCTAATTATAAGATAAGAAATCTACAATTTTGAAATATGGGTGATGTAAAAGATGAAAAACAGGAGATGTGCAGACTGTGTTTAACTCTTTCTGGTTCTTTTTTTAGTTTATAAATCTATGTTAACTTAGGTTGACATTTAAATTTCGAAAACAGATTATGTACCATTTACACTGTTGCAGTAAATTCCAAAACAGTTCAAATTGTCAGAGATTGCCCATAACATTCATGTTTTGTAACATAGTCCTAATAAAAATTATGATGAGAGTATTTAGTCGATTTTGCAATTGTGCACAGGTTGTCTCAGGATACATCATTTCTAGTAGCTTGGAGCGTAAAAAAAATAAGTACTTCTTGCTGAATGAACCTCACCACAATATTTCTGTAGACCGTCGTTTTACTAAAGGTAGGTACAACTTCAGAAAGTTATGTATAGCGGAACTATCAATCGTATTGTGTTAGCTTTTTTCTAAAGATCAATGCTTTTAACTTGATTGGATTTACCATTATAACCGTCTTGACATTTGAAAATGATATTTGTATTTGCTTTGTAATGAAAATTATATTCAATGTGGTAGTTGATTTAATCGCGTGAGTTATGACGTCCAATTTTACCTTTTCTAGGTTTGACGTCATTGTGATGGTAATGTTGTCATTTAAGCGGTTTGTATAACATTTCGTTACAAAACGGAGATTTGACTTGCAATAAAACCAGGGTCAGACCACCATTTTTAAAATGTCATGTCTCAAGTCAGCAACATTGCATTTGGTATCAAATACGACGTGTTTATGTGTGTTGGGGTTTGTTTTTGCTTCAGTTAAGTGGTCTGTTTTTTTCCCTGCTTAATTCCTCGATTTTGTTCGGTGACCCGTATCGTGTTCGCCTAAATGATTGAAATCATTTGGACAGCGGTAAACTACTGTTTTCTTTACTTAGCAGTCTTAATTAAATATGAAGTAAACGTTGTCGTTGTGTCCGGCTGTCTATATTACGATTGTTGATTTTGACCAAATGTGGTCATTTCTAGAAGAAGTATTTCAATGTCAAAGAATTTTTACTTACTTCTTTTTTTCTCGTTTACAATTACGCTTCCTGACAATGAAACAAATGGCAACAATAACTACAGCAAAACTGACTGGTATTACGTATGCTGCATATACTTAAATTAAACAAAATTATATCATCATTTCATTTTTGTGTCAGACAGAAATTAAACTTTTATTTCAAAAAAACGATTTGCTACAATGGTACATAATGATCGTTTTCTCTATGACATATAGAAATATTTTCGTATAACAAAAGAGATTTTAATTTATGACATATCAATTTTACCTGCTTCATCATCAACTTTACTGGATTTCATTCAAATAAACACATACCGTGCGTCGCTGCATGCAATTAATTGAGTTAATATGTATACCTTAATGATCATTTCCATCCCAAATATTGAAATATTTCTCTTTAAATGAGATTGACAACTTTATTTTTTTCAATGAGTGCTGTCCAATTTCAATATAAAGTAAAACAAGTAGTGTTTATAAGGCAGATGTAAAAATTGCTATATGTAACTCGCTACAAGTTTACATTATCAAACTGCAGACCAAACATTAGATATAAAATATTCTCTTTGATAAAAGCAATGGAAACTTTGACCAAAATGTTCTTTGTAAAATAAGTGTTGCTATATGTCAAACTATCAGCAAACTGGATACGGCTAAAGAAATCTAACTCCTTTCACCTAACATAATCAAGCTGCAAACCAAATACTTAATTTTCTTCCGGACCAAGGGACGGAAATGCAGATAACCAGACGGACAAGGCGATCGGTTACGTCACCTTTTGCTGACGATGGTGCAAATTAAATAAACTTATTAATATACACTATAAAGTAAAGGTTGGTCCCGTCATCAAAAAATTAGAAAATAAAAGTCATGGTAGTTTTTGTGTATAGATATGTCATTGACTTATTTACACGATAAAACACTCTTTGGCTGTACTGACTATCTCTTTTATTGTTGTGTTTTTGTTTTTACACTTTGAGATGACCCTTATTTTCCTTCAAATGTAAGTTAAATGTTATTGAGGTAAATAAAGGCAACAGTAATATACCGCTGTTCGAAAGTCATAAAGTCTGTCTGCAAATGTGTATGCGTAGTAGTAGTTGTAAAATCACTAAAGTGGTGTTGGTTGTGGTGGTTGTGGTTACAGACTCTTTTTTACTCTATATGTTATCAGGATATTAAAAACAAATTCCCTGTGGAAATCTCAGCTAAATTTGACTTTGTTGCTTTCAGTAGGTCGTCCACTGTATTTATAGAGAAACATATATTTTATATTTAATTTAATTCAAATATCTTCTGTTAATTCATTATAATTCTTGGAATACCAATGTTCGTTGATTTCATAGTTCTACTGAACTATAAACTTTATTGTTTGACAAAGTACACAATTCTGAAAGGTTTGTAAGCAGACTTTTCAAAACCATGATTTTATATCTCCACGAAATATAGGTTTTCATTCTCGATCCAACATGGATTATCGATTTATCATTTATCTATCCTTCACACATATTGGTTCATTTGAATTATATTCATATGGCATGTAAGATCATTTTATAATTACTTGCTTCTGGTTAGAGAACGGGACAGATGTATGAATGGGAGGTGGTCGCAATGCACGTTGTAATGCCTGTATTGAAATAAATCAATCAGTTGATGAAAGGAAATTTAATAACCGTTTAAAAAAATTCGCTCAAAAAACCTACAACAAAACTAAACAGTCTGGATACCGTTGAAAATTACTTTCAAAGTTTTAAGACTCTATTTTTTCTAAATAATCCGATATACCTGACAATTCTTATTACACGTTTATTTTTCTTTTTTTTATTATTCTTGATTTGGTTATTTTTATTTATACAAATGTTACTACGGAAAATTCAGTTAGCCATACATATCTACAGAGTCAGATTTAGTGTTTACCAAGTATGACAAGCCCCCCCTCCCCCCATATTTTCTTGAAAAAAATGATTGACTATTTAGGGAATCACTGAAGCATGACTGAAGCGGCCCCCTCGTAGGCAGTCAATGGGTTCCCTTATGACCATTTTAGGATCCGCCACTGTAAGCAAACCAAACATTAATTTAACAGAGTTTGGATGTTTTGACTCATTGAACGATAACGTAAAGGCTCTCAATTGTTCAACCTGGTCACAATGTTTAAACGAATGGCCGAAAGCTGAAGATTTTATCGGGAAGAAGGATTAAAAAGACATTAACATAGGTCGTTAATTTTTCGTTGGAATTGTTTTACATGTTTTATTTATCTGTTTTTCTGTAGAGCTAAAGAGACGCTAATACTATTATATGTCCTGCATACTGCGTATCTGGCATTTATACTTTTGTTTTCACATTTTTTAAATATTTCGTTTAATATAATCATGCTGACGTCTGCGTTATGTGGTCTCTGGTTCAGAGTTGTCTTTTTATCTTTCATGCCACAACTAGTTATAAGTATATTCGTATTCCGAAAATTTGTTTACAGATAAGAATAATGAGCAACACAAGTAGATCACAGCTTATGTCATTTGAAACGAGTTAGTTGCAACAAAAAAGTAAAGTTCTTGTGCCCGGTTATCACTGTATCGTCAGTCATGTCCTACAGTGTATGCATTTTACTGCTTAATGATATGCCTGCGTCTGCAATTTGGCCTTGGGTGTATTTTGCTTCGAGCACTAATGAATCGTTATTTGTTGAAGAAAACCCAGTCTGGCATTCCAAATCTATTAGGCGGTTGATAATACCATTTCTATGTTGGAAAATTATTTCAAGATTTCGTTTCCACAAATAACTGAAAACTTTGAATGACTTTAAAAGTTGACTTTGGAACTCTATTGTACTACTTGTTGTGCAACATTTTCAAATAAATTGTTATACTCACAGAGTACATCAAATGGTTCAGTTTCTACGTACATTCCTTAAACATCGGCTTGTGATTCTTCAAAACATTGAATTTTTGCTTTTGAATCCTCTAGAGTTATTTGGATTGTGAGATTGCTTGTACCTCTAAAGGAACATATTTCTGGTATTTCTTCTATTTTTGTAGTTTCATCGGAATAGGTTACAGACATGTTTATTTGTGGAGAGATCTTTTGCCATATTAATTTGCCATGAGGCTTTCCAATGTTACCCGTGCAAGTACACATCACTGTCCACCATTCACTAACGTATGGTTGAGATTGTTCAAAACTCAACGATGTTTTGTTTGTGACATGTGGGCCATTTGAAGAACTGTTGTTTTCTAATTCTTATCTAATGACTTTGACAGGCATAGCATTATCGTAAGTTCAAATCTGATCTTAATTTTTTTTTAAACTAATATTCTTTGGCTTTCAAGCAAAAACATATTTAAACAGTATATGTTTGGAATAAGTGTAATGTGAGCTTTCACATGAAACCACAAATGTCAAATGAGTGAACAGTTATCAATCATGTAATTAAATCGGAAATGGCTGATTATCTATCTTTCTTCAAAGAAATATTCAATTAATAATATAGATATCAAAAAGTAAAATCACAAAAATACTGAACTTAGAGGAAGATCAATTGGGAAAGTCCATAATCACATGGCAAAATCAAATAACAAAACGCATCAAAAACGAATGGACAAAAACTGTCATATTCCTGACTTGGTACATGCATTTTCAAATGTAGAAAATGGTGGATTAAACCTGGTTCCTGGTTCAAATAAGTGTAATTGTAAGTCAAGCTTTCATCGTATGCGTCATGTGACTATTTTTTAAGAACCGCAAGTATTTTAATCTAGTGCATTTAACTAAAATCCTAAAATGTGTGAGTTCAAAGGGGTTGGACCTTTTGATAATTTCTAAACAGTTACTTTTATTTTTTCTTGCAATGGTGACAGATAGTTAATTTAAAAATGTATTGAACCTATTGTACAAGGAGTAAATTATTCTTTCAAGATTTGTTTTGGCTTTATCAAGGCAAGTCACTGACTTTAGTCGTTATTTCAAACAGTGTTGATATGAAGGGACTTTCAATTGATTTAATGTTTCTTATTCTGGAATTCTAGATGGCATAATTCAAATTTGAATATTTAAAACATACAAGTATTCTTCCCTAACGGAGTTTTGAACTGTATAAAAAAAAACTGATTCCACTTTCCTTCCTTTAGTCTTTAGTGATCAACTTTTTGGCAAAGTATTTTTGTTTGATGATTTTATTTTAGACAAATAGGAACACATAATAATACTGCTACTACTCAGATGCTATTAGAATCTGTATCGATGTCTCTAATATCAGATAATGGAACAATCCGAGTACAGTGGTTATTTTTCAACTGGTGCCACATAAACTCATCATAGATATTAGTATTAAAATGTATACGCCAGACGCGAGTTTTTGTCTACAAACGACACATTAGTGACGCGAGTTTTTGTCTACAAACGACACATTAGTGACGCTCGAATCATAAATAATGCGATTAAAAATACGAAGTTGAAGAGCACTGAAGACCAAAATTCTACATATGCATTTTTTTTTTCTGAAAAGGGAAGACTAATTGTTTTAACGATATTAATGGATATTCATTGAACACATTACGAAAACATCTTACCTTTTACTAATATCCTTGTTGTCTTAGACCTCGCTGTGGATACAGCACCATCCATGTCAATAACGTAATATTTACATATGTAATCCTTTTCATTTATGCATTTCAGTGTGCGAAATTTCAGTGTTACATTAGTCGACGTATTTGTAATATTTGTCAGTGTAACTCTATCAGAAAGATATTCTCCAGCTGAGTGTAGCTTAGCCGCTTTCCCGGGTTTAAATATTGCAATTGGCTTTTTGTCATCAAAATCTTCAGTTCTGTTTTTGGCAGTGATTTCCATACTTAAGAGCCGTACCTCTTTGCTTTAGATAAATTAGCAAGTCAAATGAGTATCATTAGTTCCAAGGAGTCCAATAATGTTTTGATTGATTAAAACGTTTGAAGCAAGTATCCCTGTAATAAAATATTATTTGTTCAAAAAGGAAAACTTATATGTTACAGTGTTTGTCTTCGATGTTTTTCAAAAATACTTTTGTGAACGAATGCTTGTAAAATTTCAATTCGCTATACATCCTAATTTATATTTAATTCCTTGTTTAGTCACTCTATGTTAGACTTAAGACTTGATTTTCAAAATGTATGCGGTTCTCTGTGACCATCATGCATGAAGTTAAAATTTTCGATATATAACAAAAACTATATTTATGAGAATTACAAATGAATAAGTCATTATTCCTTTTTTTTCCACTTGATATACTATCAAAATGTAATACCTTAGGAAAAATAAATCAACTTTGTTGTCGCATTTTGTTTATTTATTTTTATCTTGCTCATCTTAACTGTAGGTTCAAATGAAATTTTAGCGTAATTAATCAGCACGATAAGTAAAGCAGATTTTTACAATAAAATAGAAAATTACTTCCTCCATTAAGCAAGTCTAACAATTTCTGTTTTAGTTTACATGAAGTTATTGTTCCAATAGTAAAGGTCTTGGTTGCAAAGTACTGTTTGGTTTGATTCATATAAGTTTATAACTTCGAGCAAATTAGCTAAGTATTATCCAAACATTTGCATTGTTATATACGTCAATAAGATGTATAATGTCGTCAAACACAACACAGAGTTGCTGTGTTGTACGATACACATCCGCAGCTATAGAAATTCTTATGAGAATATGAAAGATATCAAATCAACATCAATTATTCCAAAATAACAAAATAGATCCAACAAAAACAGTAATCGACGAGATTTCCGACACAGGACAGACTCGTCAACAAATAAGAATGCAACTTTATTTCTCTGTGAAAATCCTCTGTAAAAATTTAAACATTGTACAGCAAACAAACGGTACCGAGAAAAACGTAAAAATGAAAAGCAGTACAACAAACTTTTAACAACTGCTTAATAAAAATACAAAAAAAACAACCACCATCAAACGAGATTTAATAAATGAAAGTATAATTAATCAATTGTTCTGTTTTAATCATAGTTTAACAGCTACAAGCATTTAAAGGTTATTTCATTCTCTCGTTGTCAACTTCACATCAATGTCTTGCAACCATGTTTACCTGACGTATATCAAAACCGATTTCCACTGTAAAGTTTCTACCGATTAAAATCCTTCAAATATATGTCAGAAAACGATGCTTATATGATCATGTCCCATTTATTATGCCCCATTTATTGGCATTATGTGTTCTGGTCTGTGAGTTTATCCGTTCGTTTGTCTGTTCGTCCGTCCGCCTGTCTGTCCATCCGCTCGTCCGTCTGTCTCGCTTCAGGTTTAAGTTTATATAAACTATAGTTTTTGGTCGAGGTAGTTTTTGATGAAGTTGAAGTCCAATCAACTTGGAACTTGGTACACATGTTACCTATGATATAATCTTTCTAATTGTAATGCCAAATTAGAAATGTTCACCCGTTTTCACGTTCCACTGAACAAATACAATAAGAGTGCGGATGGAGCATCCGTGTACTGGGGTCACATTCTTGTTTAAATTTTGTCTTTAATTATTTTATAAAGTTTCTCAGTTTTAAATTAAATTATGAATTATTGACTTTCTCGAGACGTTATATAACACAGATGTTCATGTGAATGAAAAACTATTTACAGTAAGGCTTTGGCTCACATCTATGTTGTCCAATATTCAAAGTAAAATGAAGATTATTAAGTCAAATATGTAAAATCGAGCACGTTTCGTATAGCACATTGATATCACAGATGGTCATTTAGCTGAAAGGGTAAGATGATATTAAAGTATGAATTTATCTACATAAGTATGAAATGCTTGGATAATGCTAGTATTTATTTTTATTTTTGGCAAAGCAAATGATTGACTCAAATTGAACTTTTATCCGCACATTTTTAAGAACTTTTTATTGATTCCAATAAATGTGTAACATTAAGAGGAACGGAAACAAAAATATTGTTGCGACAATAAAATGACTATTTCAAGGGAAGTATTTCTAAAAAATAAAATTAAACGAAACAGGTCAATTGGTTTCCTTTGATAGTATTGTAACATACATATATATATATATCATTCTGATGCCATATTTATGAAACCGGTTTTTTTTATTGGCTAAAAGTTACCGTCATATCTACAGTTGATCAGTGGAAAAGAGGGATCCGCCGTTTTGATTCATGGATCAACAAATATTCGACTTCTCCAATAGAAAATAAAACACCACCTACCTGAAAATCGTCGTTTTGATGTGATTTTATCTAATATGAATCGTAAAAGAAACTTTATAACTATCAGTCATGTTTAACAATGACGTCTTTGTGCCAAAATCATGTATAAAGCTTCTCGAAATTTTATTTTATTTCAAGTTATACATTTTTTTCAAGTTTTAACGTATTGTTTCTTTTCGTTATGCACTATAAAATCGGAATAACAGTACTGTTGTTGAAGAGTTGTCAGCCTCAACTTTGCTACGCGTCGCCAGGAAAACTACTTTTGCGACCGTCAAATCGCCAATTGACGGTGGCAATTCTTCAACTGCAATACTGTTTTCCTCTTTTAACCCGTAATATTGTCTTCATCTCTTTTTTCAATATTTCTTATTGTATTCGTTTTGAAATGATGCAAGGTTAAATGATTATTATCTCCATTTTCACCTAAATAGCAACTTCAAGCAATACTTGATCAAACCGGTAGAAGCAGAAAACTTTTAAATTGACCCGATCTCATCAATCTTATGTATTGCAAACTGAACTTATATCAATATAATCTTGACCTGCACTATAAGCAAAGCTTAGACTCAAGTCAACGTTAATAAGAATGTGCTCTTTGTCGTGTTTAGTACACCCATTGCATACAGCAAACATAGGCAAATAGGGAGAATTCAAGTGTCTATCAAATCAATTGTTTCAAAGTATCAAAGTAAACATGTTCCTTATTTCTATTTTGTTTTTATATTTTTTAATTTAAACATTACATCATTTGCAATAAATAACTGTTATTTCTCAGTGAAATCAAAGCGATGTTAGCGCTGAAGGCAGTTAACCAAAACCCAAGGCAAATGTAATTATGAAAACTGTGGCAATGTTGTTTCAACATTTATATATAGTACATTTATGTTTATCTAATGAATTAATTATTAAGGCAAATCATTTATATGTTATAAAGGTTTCAAAAGCAATGCATATATCACTGTATATTTTTATGGTGAGTCTGCAGTAGTAAAAGTTCACAATGATTGCAGTTGTTCTAGTTGGTAGTTAACGTTGGTTATAGTTGACTGCTTGTAGTACAAGTTGACTTAATACGAACATGTACTAGAATGAATGGACTTGTTACCCTAGAAAGAAAACTCCGTTTGTGTTCTATAGTACAATAGTTATGAGACACGAATCAGACAAATGTTCACTACTACAAGGATCTAAACTGAGGTCTGACTGACCTGCCCAAGTAAATGTAAATGATTTGTTATTTTGTCCCATACATGAATATTCATGGTTAAGGGGTAGGAATCTCGATGGTTTTCAAGTTCTCAAACAGGACGGGGTAGGGTGATACCAGGGACTCCCTCTATATTTCATTTAATTAATTATATTGACCAATACATGAATATATATTGCTATGTGGTGGGGATCTCGACCGTTTCCAAGTTCTCAAACAGGAGAGGTGGGGTGACCACAGAGACTTACCATATATTTTATTTGATTTGTTTTATTGTACCATACATGAGTTTAAATGGTTTAGGGTGGGGATCTTATCGGGTTTCAAGTTCTCAAATGGGAAGGGGTAAGGTGACACCGGGGACTCCCCCTATATTTCATTTAATTAGTTATATTGACCCATACATGAATATATATTGTTTCGTGGTGGGGATCTCGACCGTTTCCAAGTTCTCAAACAGGAGAGGTGGGGTGACCACAGAGACTTACCATATATTTTATTTGATTTGTTTTATTGTACCATACATGAGTTTAAATGGTTTAGGGTGGGGATCTCATCGGGTTTCAAGTTCTCAAATGGGAAGGGGTAAGGTGACACCAGGGACTCCCCCTATATTTCATTTAATTAGTTATATTGACCCATACATGAATATATATTGTTTCGTGGTGGGGATCTCGACCGTTTCGAAGTTCTGAAACAGGAGGGTGGGGTGACCACAGGGACTCCCCCTATATTTCATTTAATTAGTTATATTGACCCATACATTAATATATATGGTTTAGGGGTGAGGATCTTGACCATTTCCAAGTTCTCAAAAAGAAGGGTGTACAGTGACCAAAGGGACTCCCCTTATGTTTCCTTTGCATTGTTATATTGTCCCATACATGAATATATATTGTTAAGGGTTGGGGATCAAAACGGTTTTCAAATTCTCAAACAGGAGCGGGTGGGGTGACGCAAGAGACACCCTCTTTATTTCATCTGATTTGTTATATTGTCCCATACATGAATATATATTGTATAGGGGTGGGGATCTCGACCGTTTCCAAGTTCTCAAACAGGAGGGGTGGGGTGACCACAGGGACTTACCATATATTTTATTTTATTTGTTATATTGTCCCATATATGAGTTTAAATGGTTTAGGGTGGGGATCTCATCGGTTTTCAAGTTCTCAAACAAGAGGGGTTTGGGTGACTCAAGGGAATCCCCTATATTTTATTTGATTTGTTGTATAGTCCCATACATGATTATGTACGATTAAGGGATGGGGATCTCGACCATTTCCAAGTTTTCAAATGAGTGGAGGTGGGGCACCTCCAGGGACTCTTTACTTTATTTAATTGATTATATTGTCCCATACTTGAATACATATTGTGTTTAGGGGTGGGGATCTCGACTGTTTCGTAAGTTCCCAAATAGGAGGGGGTTGTTGACCCCAGAGACTCCCCCTATTTTTCATTTGATATATAGTGTTATCAAGTTATATTGTCCCATACATGAGTTTGTATGGTTTAGGGGTTGGGATCTCATCTGTTTCTAAGTTATCAAACAGGAAGGGGTAGAGTGGCCCAAAGGACGCCACCTATATATCATATGATTTGCTTACATTCAGAAATTATATAATATAGTTGTATTATTTGTGAAAATAAAGTAAGAAGTTTCCAGCTACTTTAATTGACCCATTAAAATTGCAGTAATATTTTTACACTTTAAAAGCATCGTACATGCATTCTCATCATTTATCACTGATCAAGAAAATTTATACTGTGACTATGAACATATATATTGTTATATATACTGTTCCCAGCTGTCACATTATATTGGATTTTGATATTAAAATTTGTCAAAATGTAATTTTGAGTTTCTGTATAAAATATTTTCTGATTTTTCTTTCTTTTGCATACATCTTTTGGTTTTGATTTCTAGTGTTTGTATTCATTTACCATTCAAAGATGTATTTTAGTGGAATTAACTATTTTTGGATTCTTATAAATTCTATAGATAACTTTTGGACTAGTTTAAATCTCGGTCTATTTCTTAAATTTATTCTTACATACTTTTGATTTTTTAACCCTGTATGCTAACATTCCCATGAAAATTTTAAAATTGTTTGTACGCACATTGAACGACAAATTTATGTGACGTATAAAAAATTTCTGACGTCAGACACTCAAATCAATAAATGTGTTCGTAGATAGTAGATGTTTTTGTGTTCTGTTAAATTGTTCCTTTTAAAATTGTTAAACGATGATGACTGATGTACCCATATTTTGACTATTGTGTCTGTTTATTTAACGCATCTATGTAAAAATATCGGAAATTGATGAGACTGTCATTAAAATGAGAGGGTTAGCGCTATAGAACCAGGTTTAATCCACCGTTTTCTACATTTGAAAATGCCTGTACCAAGTCAGGAATATGACAGTTTTTGTCCATTCGTTTTTGATGCGTTTTGTTATTTGATTTTGCCATGTGATTATGGACTTTCCCAATTGATCTTCCTCTAAGTTCAGTATTTTTGTGATTTTACTTTTTATCACCTGCCTTGTTTTTTTTGTAGATCGCTAAAACCCGGAATTACCCTTACCCGCTTTCGGAATCGAATCCAATATTGTAAAAATTTTTCTTCACGGCAGCCATTGTTATTGTGTTTTCAATGTTGTTTTTGTCAGTCAGATACGATTTTACTCGAATTTACACATTATTTGTCGGCGAATTTCTGTATAATGCTAGCGGTTGAACAAAATAAACATCGCTGTCGTGAATAATAATGATGAAAAAAAGTTTTGTGATCGTTTATTTGGAAACTTTGGTGAAAAAGTTTTGAAAAGTTATTTTTTTATTTCAAGTTGCTTTCAAATGGAAGGTGACTACGCCGGGCGTAGCTAGAAACCAAGTCGAAATTCCGCTTGCTAAAGTGGAAAGTCGCGGACCTCGAACCCTTGCACCGCTAATTTGAACCCATGTTTCCAAATTGAAAAGATACGAAAATTTCGTCTTCTAATTTGAAATTGCCGCCAACCGCATGGAAAGTTTAACTTATTATATAATAGACTACTCACGTAGTTGTACTACGTATTGATGACAAACAATATCTCTACTACTTTTGTAACTTTGGAAATCTAAACTACTTGTTTTAAGAAATTTTCGGCGATTAAATATTTCATACAATTGTTCCTCAACATCTAAGCCAAAAGCACAGGCCATAATAAATTACACAAGGATTCCTAATGAGCACTACTTCCTATGTGCAACTTCAAAACTTTTGGGTTTTTCGACGATCATTTTAGGTTTTTCTGGTTATATTTTTTATAATCCAGAATAAAAAGTAATAAAAACGTGTTCAATTAGTTATATATAACACAGTAGTTAGCTAGATAATAACAATGGCAAGTATTTCAGCATTTATTAGGTAGAACACAAATCTAAGGTGCTCGCATAATGCAGCTTAACTGCATAATAAAAACGGATAGTTTAACTTCACTCCTCTGAACTCATACGAACGCCTCAAGTGTCGGATGTCTAGGGTTTGTACCCTGGCCGGGTCAAACCAAAGACTTCACATTGGTATTTGCTGCTTCTCGACTTAGCACGCAGCATTAGATCAACTCATGCTTGAAATAAAATATTTTCTTATAACTGACTTTTGACTCGTTAGTGTATAATTTTTGACAGATTATCTACTATGTGGTAGGCGATTCTGCTACTGGGTCAAGAAGATGGAAGAGCAACTAAAAGAACCAGAATAAAGGTTATCATTGGTAAAATTTGAGGCTAAAAAATCTTTTTTCCAAAGATTGTGTTGTGTAATGAAAACACAAAACATATATGTATCTGGTGTTTGTGCTTATGTAACTTGGTTTTTGTGTCTCAGACGGATCTATTTTCGTAATGAGTCGGTCCTTTTGAAACTGATGTTTATAGCTATCAAAGGTACCAGGATTATAATTTAGTATGCCAGACGCGCGTTTTGTCTATATAAGACTCATCAGTGACGCTCATATCAAAATATTTATAAAGCTAGACAAGTACAAAGTTGAAGAGCAATGAGGATCCAAAATGCCAAAACGTTGTGCCAAATACGGCTAAGGTAATCTTTGCCTGGGATTAGAAAATCCTTAGTTTTTCTAAAATTACAAAGTTTTGTAAACAGAAAATTTAAAAAATGACCACAATTCATGCCAACACCGAAATGTTGACTACTGGGCTGGTGATACCTTCGGGGACGAAACGTCCACCAGCAGCGGCATCGACCCAGTGGTGTTAATAGCTATCAAAGGTACGCGCGTTTCGTCTAAATAAGACTCATCAGTGACGCTCATTTCAAAATATTTTTACACCGCCTTTATTGTGTTGTAACACCACTGGCCTAGGATGGAGCGCTCGTGTCACCTACTTTATGAGTATATCAAAAGTCAGGAGCTTCTAATGAAGTGGTTGACATTGGTTTCATGTCTATCATATACGTTTTTTTTTTATTTGTATTAAAAGTGTAGTATTATAAACACAATAAAGGCCGTTAGTTTTTTTGTTTCACAATTTTTATAACCACGCCTTTAAAGTAGATTATTTAATATGGACTTTTAACGTGGTTAACAACCATAGAGAAACACAGAATTACTAAAATGCACGTAATTTGCATTTTTGGGGATAGCTGTCGCATCCATAAAATTGAGAATGGAAATGGGGAATGTATCAAAGAGACAACAACCCGACCATAGAAAAAACAACAGCAGAAGGTCACCAACAGGTCTTCAATGTAAAGAGAAATTCCCGCACCCGGAGGCGTCCTTCAGCTGGCCCCTAAACAAATATATATTAGTTCAGTGATAATGAACGCCATACTAATTTCCAAATTGTACACAAGAAAACTAAAATAAAAATAATACAAGACTAACAAAGACCAGAGGCTCCTGACTTGGGACATATATGCATGCACAACATATATAATCCGCATATCCTAATTTTTACAACACTTGTATATTTAGTGGTGCCCGCCTCCTTATGGTGCTACATATATGCAAAATCCATAGACTACTATAAAGTATCACTCTAACGTTGGGTTACCAGGGCCCCTTGATTCGGCACCTGTAAAAGGTCGTAAATCTGATTTTGATTGAAAAATTAGCAAAATATTTACAAGTTACATCTAAGAATTTGTTTGTTCTTACCAAGTAAGCAACAATAAACTTTCTTTTAACTCTTTTTTTTTATTGCATTTTTTTTTTTATTTTTTAGAAGAATGTTTTTGTGATGAATGTTTTTGTGATGATTTTTTTAGAAGAATGTTTTCTGGATGTTTTTACTTTAAATGTTTAAACACTTTAAAAAAAAAAGGTGAAGAAAATATTATTTGTTGATATTATAGAAATATGTGTGGTATGTTTTAAAACAATATTTGAGAAACTGCATAAAATATTTTAAAAACAATATTACTCACATGTTGTAAAATCAATTTACCTAAATGTTAAACAACATAATAAACAATTTTGTCATCTTCAATGCTATTTTCTTGCAATGTTTTTGTCATTAAAAATTGTTTAAAAATGTGTGTGTTTGCTGGGTTAAAAGAAATTATTTTCTTTAATTGGAGGATAAAAATAATTATGGATGTTAAATATAGATTATACAGCTTCTTTGTCAACTACACAAACTGTTTAAAAAAAATCAAACTCATGTGTTACAGAGAAGAAGATGAGCATGAAGATCTATTCCTTTTAGATTCTTTACAAAGTTGAATATGGTGCAATTCATTATAAAATACAGCAGTCCGTAAAAAAGTGCCTGTTTTACTCGTGCTCCATTTTCAATCTAAAAATACTTTTAGATCAGTTTAAAACAAACAGTGATAACCAAACATATTCAAACATAAAATTATTTTTCTTGGTTAACTGTTGTAGTTTAAAATATTCTAGTCCGTTTTTCATTTTTTTTTTATAGATATCAATCGACTTCTTTTTAAATGTAGTTATTTTATATGATACAGCGTAAATCAATAAACTACAGATTTAAAACAGTTGCGCTATAACTACTAGACTCGATAAAATTGACTGAGTAAAGGTTGCATTTGTAAATACACCTGTTTCTCAAACCACGCCGTTTTTGGGGAGATACAATGTATATAATATTTATTTAGGGGTCGACTAACAAATTCCCCAAGTTTGACTTATTTGTAGATTATTTTTACTGATAAAAATGTCTTCTTTATGCATCATTGTCTAATTTGATAAGATAAAAAAAATAGGCAAAGACATTAACACTGGGTAAGACATCTTTATTTAAATACAAAGAGCAGTAAGTTCATGGAGGAGTCCCCAGACTTATTTCAGTCATTGAAATTAGTACTCAATTTATACTAATTAGAAAGGTCGAGTAAAAATTACAACAATTAACGATTTCAGACGTTAACTTGTTGTTGGTGGAGTGATGGACATTCACTGAAAGTCCAGCTGATTCGTGCATACTTTTAGAATTTTGGGTTTGATGTTAAAAGAATGAAATGTGTCACAATTGTACATCTTGTAGATCAATATATGGTGGTCAATTTAAGCTATGAAACCGATCTGAAAAATCAAATACGGCGGCCATTTTCAAGATGGCTCCTTATCAGTCAACGCCTTGTTCTAATTATCACAGGAATAGTTAGCCTTAACTGTATTTGAGAAAACATTTAGTATTATTTTGTCCTCAATGCTCTTCAACTTTGTACTATATTAGGCCTTATTATTGATTTTTTTTTTATTCGAGCGTGACTGGTGAGTCTTGTGTAGACGAAACGTGCGTATGGTGCCAATTCCAAATGTAATCATGGTATCTATGAGGAGTGCATGTACAGCAAATACGATCCAAAATTAAATCTTTTTAAAGAACATAAATGTTATCAAGTACTTCTAGTAAGTTATGGCGGTATCTTAATCATTAGAATTGTTTTTTAGATAATTTCATATGGCCACCAAAAAGAATTAATTGAATTTAACTAAGACACGGCTCTGCTGATATTCATTTCTTTCTTCCAATTCTTTTTTTTTTTTTTTTGTAGCTCAAACTATGGTCTTTGGATTTTGATTTTGTTTCTAGGAAACATTGAAGCTGCTTGCAAGATAGTTCAGATAAAAGATATCATGAATAGAAATTTTCGAATGTTTTCAGGATGCCTTCAGGATTTGGTTGAATGTGTACCATCTGAGTTACAAACAATGATTCATATATGTACCACTGTTCCTTGCCACTTCTTAGTATCTTTTTCTTCCACTGTGGATCAAGATAATCAATAAGTACGACTAAATACCGAGTTTCTACTTGCAATCAATGAGTAACACCACTCGTACTAGCATATGGCCTGAAACTACACCTAATTTTGGAACATTGCATCAACCCCTAGTTTTATTAATTGGATAATGTGTCCTTAACTTTTGTCTGCGTTGTCAACCAACAAACGTCATGATTATTAATCAACAGTCATGAAAACCCTTATTTCATTTCAGACTTTCATATTTGACACAATGTTATATACATTAAAATGTTTAAATTCGGTGATACTATATAAGACTCATCAAGCTATTCAAACAATACAACGTAGGTAGCTGACCCTTCAAGTACCCCTGCAATCATTCCCTTGGTGTTTTTTGTGTAGATATTTCTTGACTGATTATAGTCTTTTCGTATTTTTTTCTATCCGTAATATCGTCTGTTTTTTGTATTTCTAATGCTTTTTACATCATCATGTCTTCCAATCCTTCTTTATCATCAACAACAACATATTTTCAAAGCAGTTTTCAAATGTTTATCAAGGACACTCAATTTAGCTTGTTTGCTCAACTCTTCATCACACATTTGAAAAAGTACTGTATATTATTGTCCTTGCAACCGTTTCAATAGCTTTCAACCATTCCAAAATGCTGTTATCTTTGTGATAAATATCCAACAGGGTATATGCTATCTGCATTCACTTGAATAAAACGCCGAACCATTTCTTAACCTAACCCTTTCATATGCACATTTAGTGGATTGCAATTTATTTTAGATAACTATAATTATTTTGGAACACGAATCAATATTTATATGCTGTAATTGTGATTTATTGTTAATAACATTCAACCCGATTGCTCAACCTTCTCGTTTTACAAGTGTGTAATTCAATTCTTTGCTTGTTCAACCTTTAACATTCTTAAATCCCGTGTACAACACCTGAACCGAAAAGTTACATTGCCTGTTATCCCACATGGGTACAGGAATAATAAGAATAACAAACGCTAGGTTCCACTAAATAAGTAGTATAGTTACACCTATATACACCAGAGGAACATTTTTTAAATATTTTTCATCAAAATGTCCACTTCATGTTACAGATAATTGTGGTTAAGCTGACTCAACGTATCTTTATTACTCATGTTTTGTTAATTTTGTACTGTGTACCCGTCATGTTATGTTGTCATTTTAACGGTAAATATAACATTGCCATAAAGCACAGAGGTTTGACTAGCCACAACAATATCATTTCTATATGAACACATGAAGCAGAACTATTCTTTGCGGTGCAAAAAATTGTTTGTCCAGTTATATTGTTCTGATTTGGCACAGACAAAATCACGATGATAGTTGATACATGTTTCGGAAAACAATAAACACACTGCTAGATTGTATTCATGAAATATCGAGTTGTTGTGACAGATTTTGATCTCTTCCTGAAACATTGTTTAATGCGGACTAATATATAAAAGTGGATGAACATATTTGTTTGGCTGTAATGCATGAAATGATGTCCAAACATACTGGATGTTTTCTTATCATCTGCTCCAACCCATTCGTGTTGTCATTTTGTTAACTTATGTATCCAATTTAAAAAAAATAGAGTGGCATTGCTAAAAAAATGATGAAAAATGAAAAAGGGTAAACTATATTGTATTTAAAGTGGAAATCTATAAACAAATCTTAAACACATTTATCTTTGTCATTCTTATCATTGATGTAAACGCAAGGCATTGTCTTTTAAATTATCGATTGTTTTAATGGTCTGTATGAGAGGGTGTCATTCAAAAAATGTATCTCCCACTGAGCCATGGGATAGGGTAAATTGTTTCTCTCGTATGAACCAATCAAAATTGTTTCTCTCGTATGAACCAATCAAAATCTGGCATTTTAACGAAAGTATAATAAAACGAAAATGTGTCTTCCATGTGATGATTTTTTAGTCGTAGATGCACCCGTGTTGTTGTCAATATTGTCCATGGCTGTTGTTGTAAACCCATCAACATTCGCGAAAGGATCCAAATATTCCATACTGAATGTTCCATAGATGGTACCTTATAGTACATTCACTGCAGATGAATGGATATTCAGTAATACATAAACGACCCATGTTTACGACTTTTTGTCTTATACATCATCCTGTACTAGTCCTAATATACATAGCAAGTGCATATACCTGAGGATGAGGTTCTAATTGAGTTGATAAAGTAAGCAAATGTCCAGCTCATGCCATTTAAAGCCTTAGAATACCGCAATTTTGTTTAGATTATTACTTTGTCCTCCTCCGCTTTATCAAGACGTTTTTTGTTTTATGTAAGTCTAGCTTAAATATTGGAATAATGTTAGTATCTACACGTGATCCTTCGTTGTAGAATACATCTCTGCCAGAATGGTACCGACGACATACAGAACATATCCGATATCATCTGCGAAATGGATATTCCATAACCGTCAACCAAATCGGATGATTTCCATTTCACTTTTTTGAACTCTTGGTTTAATATTGTGGATTCATTATTATTCGTTGGATATCAATTTTCGTGGATATCGTGGGAACAAGTACACCACGAAATTAAACATTCAACGAATAGGAAAATTTCTATAGGCTTGTTTGCAGATTTCAGCAAAACCACGAAATTAAATATTCACGAACATGTAAGTTTTTCTTAATCCGCAAAAATTGGTACCACCGAAAATAAATGAATCTACAGTAGCAACTCTCAAGGAAACCATGACATCATCTTTTTTGACGTAACGTTTTGTTTTCAAGCGACCCTCATTGTCAATTTCTAGATGTTAGTCAAGAAATGAGGTAGTCTTTACTGTATCTGTAGTATCCTTTATCTCTAGTTCGATGGAATAGGTTCGGTCAACATAGTCACCAAATTTCGTATTATTTAATGAGAGAAGATCATCTTTATGAAAGAATCTTAGATTGTATGAACTTTTAAAGATCTTTGGAGTTTTTTAGTATCCACATCTGATTCACGCCAAATCACCTTCACAATAACTTTGAAAGCAGGCTTTGTTTGCTGATATAATAAATGTTAATAATTCAGATGTTTCGTGAAGCATATGGAAGACCCACATGACCCAGAAATATACAGTTGTGTGTAAGGACACTTATGAAGTGTATGTTTCCAATACAGTGATGGGAGATCCAGTTCTTTGTAACTTGTCATTCGACGATTTCGGTCATGTTTATCTATTTGTAGATCTTGTGATGCTAATTTTTCTTGGTCCTTTTTCATGAAAATGAGCAAAAGGTAATTTTCAAAATTGTAAAGTTTTCTCTATCTTTAGCGGTTTTCAATGTGAAAGAACAAGTTTTATTTTACGCTTGTGATCTTTTGGGTTTCTTTAGTCGTGTCCGCCATATTCGTTGGCTGTCAGGGTATTTACACACATTTTGTTAAAATTGGGGCGAAAGTTCGTTAAAAATAAGAGCGGTTTCAAGAGGGGATCTTTGTAAAACGACAACGGGCCACCTTTGACAGACAACAACAACAAACGCTATGTGATGAGAAAAACCTGACACTGGCGGGATATCCGACTCCAGACATGCATATCAATTTATGGCACCTGCTTATTGCTGAAGACGGTATATATGTGGAATATACCTTTTTAACTCTGTCGTTGGGTGAAATACTGATATAGATCTTCTAACACTTTTCCATTCATAAGTTGGATAAATTTTCAAAATACTATTTTCCTAGTAATTGCTAAGTTGAGTATTGCTTTCCCTTTATTATCTGCTTGTTCACAGTCAAAAGCCTGTAATTGAGTTCGTAGATATATGCAATTTTATTGGGTTCTTTTTATTCGCTCTGATCAGACATATTTTTATCTTTTGAATTATCGTATGTACTTTTTTCGTTTTTTTTTATAATTTACAGTATAATGGCTCTGTATACCGATACTCTAACATACTTGCCATTAACGTTGTTGTCTAATTGAACATTGTGCTGTTTAATTGTTGGGTTTTTGGGGTTTTTTTTAAGTGAGATGTAGAACATTTAAATGACATTTTTTCTTTGAGAACATAGATTTGTAATATTTGTGATAAACATCCGATTTGAAACGAAACCTATGAACATTTTGAATGTATCAAATATTTTGGTATAAGTCAAAAATTTGTGAAACCAATTTATTTATACATTTATACAATCATTGTCTGTTCATAACATCATTAAACTTCACAATGTATGTAAATACCTTCATTTAACTGATAAGATTCGTTATTCGGGAAATAATGCTCAAGTTAAATTGTCATTTTTTGTTATTGTCATTACTTTCTGGTGATTCAATGATTCAAACTTGTTTGTTATTAAAACACATAATAAATAATTATGTTGTTAATCACTGATGCTATTATTTATGTATAATTTGTGTAAATTATATGAGCTGTACTGCTTTTGAATTTGAATTTTGACTAGTTTAATTTTTAAACACATCAGGCAAATACCTTGATAGTAATATTGAACAAATTGGTGGTAAAATTTAACACATTGATATTGGTAGAAACAGAATAAAATAACATAGGCTTATAACTTTTTACGACAGACACTTAAAATTGTGTACGCCAGATCCATGTTTCATCTAAAAAAAGACTCATCAGTGGCGCTAAAGTCAATACAATTTTGGAAAACCAAACACATGATTAATATCAAATGACAGACCAATAAAAAGTTAAAGTTAAATGAACACATTCATTCAATTATAAGGAAGACATTGACAAAAATCGAAAATCATAACATGATCAAAACAAAATTGTATAATTACAAAATAACAATACCCCTCTACGTAATAATTGGATATTTTGCAGAAACTCTATTTACATTAATTTGCGAAATGCATAAACCATAATCACTAAGAATTAAGTCCCTTTAAAACATAACAAAAGTCAAAAAGATCACTGCATCTCTCAATTTCGTGTTTCCATTTATATGTAACAACTGAGTAGCACCTATAAATGCAGTTTTTATAACTTGCTATCATTTTCATTTTGCAACATGAAGTACGTTAAACTTTATAATTTTATTTGTTTGTTTGTTGTATGTTTGTTAACGTGTGGGGTTTTTTTTTTTTTTGGCTTTTTTAGGGGGATATTTGTACAGGCTAGTGTGCAAAGTTTGTCCCGCTTAAGGTTTTTACAGATTTAAAACTACAACCTTTACATAGTGAGCTGTATTAATATGTGTATTTAATAGGGGCTAACTGGAGCTACTGTATCAAAGGTTCCAACTGTTGAAATTGAAATCGGTAATATTTTAGTTGATCGTTATTGTACATATGCTCACCAATGAGTCAACTACGGATATTTTCTACTTGTCGTTGAAAATTGGTAACTGCATGTAGTACCTTCTTTCTACAAGTTTGTATTATAAAAATTCACCACATGTTAACTTTGTGGTATGAGATTATAAAAAACACAAAATTGAATTATCAAGAGAAGATAAATAAATTATTTTGGGGGATACACTAACAAACTTTTAAATAAAACACCGTCAACTTTCCATTTGATAAATACTTTTTAAATATTTTTAAATACTTTGAATTGAAAATGAATATGTATGTTTAAATAATTTGTATAGTAACAGACAATCTGACTATTGTACATATGAGAATATTTATTGCCTGACATAGTGAGAAATGATTAAAATAAAGTCTTTTCAACTAACCAATCAGCCACTGCCGAGTCGTAGAACTCAGACATGGCATTGTTCTACACAAACGCCGTCATGATCTACATTATCAAGAAGTACTGACGTTCGAGCTTTGGAAATTTCACTTTTCATGTTCACCTGATTAAACACTTCAGAATAAATTGCATCTTGATCTGAAACACTGAAAGAATAAAAATAAAAATAATAATAATTTTATTACAAATCAATATACTAAAAGTATCTGTTATCTATGTTTAACTGCAGTTTCTAAACACAAAAACATATTAAACTTCTTTTTTTTTCATACGTTCGGCACTATCAATATCCATGGTCATTTGAAAGTTTGACTTCATTGTTTCATTTAAGATTTTTCTTCTTAATGTCACCAAAATTCTTATTTTGTGAAGTTCAGCATGCTTCCGAGGTTGATACCATAAAAAAATCTCGACTTTTTTACGAGAAAACATTTGTTTGAGTAAGTGGGTTTATTTTACAACAAACAGCCGATGTTCCAATGTGTACATATTGTGCACCCTTATTAGCAAACTTGTATGTGTTCTTATACGAACAAAACTATTACAAAACTCTCTCAAAAATAAAAAAAATAACTTTCAGAATGATAGAATTTTGGTTTCATACATATATTTATCATATCTTGTCAATGATTTACTAGTATTCTTATTTTAGCGAGCTCATGCATCTAAACTTTATCGTTGTGAGCTTGATATTAAACAACTACCAAAGCTTGGATTTCTGCTGCAGATCATGATTTTTTCAACTATATTGACACATACCAACGACTTTAGACTAAAAGCCTATGGCAAACTTGAATATTTTAACTTTTTATTTTTCAGATATATTCTACCTTTTGCTCTATCGTAAGGCGTTTGCATATCTAAATTTATCCGTATACTTTATGCATGTTCATGGACAATATGAGCTCAGTTATCAAAATGCTCAATATCTTTGTTTTGGTTTATGCTGTAACTGATTTGAAACTCAGATGTTTGATATTGCTGCAAGTTGGATACAGATGGATTTGTAGTTGAGGCATATTTGTCATCAGGTAATGATTTAAAAAATATTAAATATTGTGACTTTTTGTGATGAGAAAGGGGTTCATTCTTTTCTAATGCCGTTGTTAGATAGTTAGTATTGATGCAGTTGATATGAAATATTATCTTACCTCCAATACATTTCTAGGAATATGATTGGTTAAAATCGTCCACGTGGAGACCTTGTATGTTCCATATTAGGTAAGTAGGAGGGCGGGGCTTATTTCAATACACGGTTAGTAGTGAAGTTACGACTTTGTCACCATTTGATTATTAAAATGTATTGAAAGTTAAGTTAAATATTGTTATAACAAGGTTGCGAATAAGAAATTGTTATTGTTTAGAATTCTTTTTTTTTTTGCAGACCAATGGCAGTAGGTTATTAAAATTGAACACTTGACCTTATATATAAATTAAAAGGATAATAAAATTATATCATAACGAACTGCAGTTTTACTACTGTGATTACAATTGTTCTTAAAAGTTACACCAAAGGGTGACATTTATTTGCGCGTTTTCGATTGGATTATCATTCAATTGTGGTTTAAGTTATTTCCCTTTGAAAAATGTCAACAATATAAATAAATAGAAGAAATTAATAGTCTTTTAAAAGTATATCAGGGAAAGGCTTAACTTACCATTGAAGTTGATTGATATTCGTATATTTCGATGACAATATTACTGTCACGTTAATAATAAATGATATATCTTTTAACATATTTTGAGTGCTGTAGACAATTGATGTTATGTTACGGAAGAGGTCATTTATAATTGTTTATTGATAAAATGTAGGATTCCGACTGTAACATGTATCAAACATTAGATACGAAATATATAAAATATCTAGAAGATAATTTGTTTGTGTCATTCATTAATAAAAGTGAAATATTGAAAAAATAATTCGGTTTTAGCGGCAATTATGTTTCAATTTTGTCAAAATAAATAATTCGACCTCATTAATCCATATTCATGAGAACTTAAATGTAATCCCTAAATTAGAGCTGGATAACTAATGCATGATGCGTATCAGTTATTTAAAGTACTGTCAACATTGAAAGTGAAACAAAGGTAAATCATCTGATTGACTGATTGGATCCACAAAACAAATCTTCTTATACAGCACAAAAATTACGATTAATAAAGGCAACAGTAGTATACCGCTGTTCAAACTCATAAATCCATGGACAAAAAACAAAATCGGGGTAACAAACTAAAACTGAGGGAAACGCACCAAACATAAGAGAAGAACAACGACACAACACTACATTGTAACACACACAGAAACGGACCAAGCATCAGACAAAATCCCACGAGAATAACAAGTATAACATCAAAACCAAATACATGAATTTGGGATAGACAAGTACCGTGACACGTCTTATCGCAATGTGAATATACACTCAAAAATAAGAGAAAACAAACGACGCAACGTTAAAATGTAACACACACAGAAACGAACTATAATATAACAATGGCCATATTCCTGACTTGGTACAGGACATTTTTAAAGGAAAAAATGGTTTACATATGTTATTAATCTATAATAAAAATTAAATAGACCTAGAAAACACAATGGCACGTGTTCCTATATATTCATATCTATATCCATGTTTATATCGCTTATATGACCATCGGAGGTCTTGTGTGGTTAACTGGATAGTTATTCGTAGATGACGTCTAGAACAGAATACACAGGAAACGAAGCTACATATTATCGAGCCCATGCCCTGTAAATTGTTTATTTAAGACTCTTGTTATTTGTGAAAATGTTTTACATGGTTATAAATCAAATATGAGAATTTTAGGCGATTTGTTGAACATCAACTTCACAGCAAATGTCCCTCTAGGAATATGCCATCCAATTTTCAAATAAATGAAAATTAAGAAAATCTCAAAGGATATTGTTTAGACAAATTTGAAAATTGTACCCTTCAAAAAAATCTTGAAACATGCTTAGATTCAGCATATCAAAAAACGCTTTATCTAAAATTGGGACCAGAGATACCAAAGGGACAGTCAAACTCATAAATCCAAAACAAACTGACAACGCCATGGCCAAAAACGAAAAAAGACATACAGACAAACAACAGCACACATGACAAAACACAGAAAACTAAAGAATAAACAACACGAACCCCACCAAAAACTAGGGGTGATCACAGGTGCTCCGGAAGGGTAAGCAGATCCTGATCCACATGCACCAGTCGTGTTGCTTATGTGATAACAAATCCGGTAAAAAAACTTGGTAACAATCAACAAATTGTAATTTCGGACCCTTAAGACTTTTATATAGAGTAATTTGAACAACCGGTCTTAAATCAGAAAACACAGTTTGATTCAGTATATCAAAAAACCCCGTGAATTTAATTCTTGTTTTCAATCAGACAAAGTGTAATTTTGGACCCTTTGAAATCTATTTGAAGAAAGGTCCTAAATTTTAAGATTCTTAATACACAGTTAGAATGAACATATCAAAGAACACAAATAAAAACAAGTTTAATTTTGAACTCTTAAAAACACAAAATAGACTTATTATAACAGTTATCAAATGTACAAGGATTATAATTTAGTACACCAGACGCAAGTTTCGTCTACATAAAACAAACAAGTACAAAGTTGAAGAGCATTGAGGATCCAAAAGTCCAAAAAATTGTGCCAACTACGGCTAAGGTAATCTACGACTGGGATAAGAAAATCCTTAGTTTTTCGTAAAATTCAAAAAGTTTTGTAAACAGGAAATTTATAAAAATGACCACATTATTGATATGCATGTCAACATCGAAATGTTGACTACTGGGCAGCTGGTGATACCCTCGGGGACAAAACGTCCAGCAGCAGTGGCATCGACCCAGTGGTGTAAACAGTTATCAAATGTACCAGGATTATAATTTAGAACGCAAGACGCGCGTTTCGTCTACATAAGACTCATCAGTGACGCTCATATCAAAATATTTATAAAGCCAAGCAAGTACAAAGTTGATGAGCATTGAGGATCCAAAAGTCCAAAAAGTTGTGCCAACTACGGCTAAGGTAATCTATGCCTGGGATAAGAAAATTCTAGTTTTCGTAAAATTCAAAAAGTTTTGTAAACAGGAAATTTATAAAAAAATGACCACATTATTGATATTCATGTCAACATCGAAATGTTGACTACTGGGCTGGTGATACCCTCGGGGACGAAACGTCCACCAGCAGTGGCATCGACAGAGTGGTGTAAACAGTTATCAAATGTACCAGGATTATAATTTAGTACGCCAAACTTGCGTTTCGTCTACATAAGACTCATTAGTGACGCTCATATCAAAATATTTATAAAGCCAAACAAGCACAAAGTTGAAGAGCATTGAGGATCCAAAAGTCCAAAAAGTTGTGCCAAATACGGCTAAGGTAATCTATGCCTGGGATAAGAAAATCCTTAGTGTTTCGTAAAATTCAAAACGTTTTGTAAACAGGAAGTTTATAAAAATGACCACATTATTGATATGCATGTCAACATCGAAATGTTGACTACTGGGCTGGTGATACCCTCGGGGACGAAACGTCCAGCAGCAGTGGCATCGACCCAGTGGTGTAAACAGTTATAAAATGTACCAGGATTATAATTTAGAACGCAAGACGCGCGTTTCGTCTACACAAGACTCATCAGTGACGCTCATATCAAAATATTTATAAAGCCAAACAAGTACAAAGTCGAAGAGCATTGAGGATCCAAAAGTCCAAAAAGTTCTGCCAAATACGGCTAAGGTAATCTACGCCTGGGATAAGAAAATCCTTAGTTTTTCGTAAAATTCAAAAAGTTTTGTAAACAGGAAATTTATAAAAATGACCACATTATTGATATTCATGTCGATATCGAAATGTTGACTACTGGGCTGGTGATACCCTCGGGGACAAAACGTCCACCAGCAGTGGCATCGACCAAGTGGTGTAAACAGTTATCAAATGTACCAGGATTATAATTTAGTACGCTAGACGCGCGTTTCGTCTACATAAGACTCATTAGTGACGCTCATATCAAAATATTCATAAAGCCAAACAAGTACAAAGTTGAAGAGCATTGAGGATCCAAAAGTCCTAAAAGTTGTGCCAACTACGGCTAAGGTAATCTATGCCTGGGCTAAGAAAATCCTTAGTTTTTCGTAAATTCAAAATGTTTTGTAAAAAGGAAATTAAAAAAATGACCACATTATTGATATTCATGTCAACATCGAAATGTTGACTACTGGGCTGGTGATACCCTCGGGGACGAAACATCCACCAGCAGTGGCATCGATAGAGTGGTGTAAACAGTTATCAAATGTACCAGGATTATAATTTAGTACGCCAAACGCGCGTTTCGTCTACATAAGATTCATCAGTGACGCTCATATCAAAATATTTATAAAGCCAAACAAGTACAAAGTTGAAGAGCATTGAGGATCCAAAAGTCCAAAAAGTTGTGCCAACTACGGCTAAGGTAATCTACGCCTGGGATAAGAAAATCCTTAGTTTTTCGTAAAATTCGAAAAATTTTGTAAACAGGAAATTTATAAAAATGACCACATTATTGATATTCATGTTGACTACTGGGCTGGTGATACCCTCGGGGACGAAACGTCTACCAGCAGTGGCATCGACCCAGTGGTGTAAACAGTTATCACATGTACCAGGATTATAAGTAAGCCAGACGCGCGTTTCGTCTACATAAGACTCATCAGTGACGCTCATATCAAAATATTTATAAAGCCAAACAAGCACAAAGTTGAATAGCATTGAGGATCCAAAAGTCCAAAAAGTTGTGCCAAATACGGCTAAGGGAATCTATGCCTGGGATAAGAAAATCCTTAGTTTTTCTTAAAACTCAAAAAGTTTTGTAAACAGGAAAGCAGAGCTAAAAATCTAATTTCTAGATACACGGTTATAATCAACTTATCAGAGTATCTTTTTACGAAGACATATAAGTTAACCCCATTGGTGGCTTTCAGCTGTTGTCTGCTCTATGGTCGGGTTGTTGTTGCTTTGATACATTAACCATTTCCTTTCTCAATTTAACCCATTTAAACTGGTAAAGATATAAGCACTGTATAGCAAATGTATTGAAAAGTATTATATTTCTTTCATGAACATAAGGTAACAATTTCATGGCATTCCATAGAACTTTATTGAAGTAACTGGCAAGAAACTATGTGGCAAATTTTAAAACTGATTCATACACTTATTCTCAAGTTATTATTCGTGAATTAGAAAAACAGATTTTGTTTGTCTTTTTTGACTCCTTATTACTAATCACCTAAACGACAATAACTTCAAAATATTCATCCCAACCTTCCAACGATAGTCTAGAACCTTTTGTCTGCAATTCAAAAAAATAATTGCCAAAAAACTACAATAACCATAAAAAAAATTCAAACCCTCCTATTATGATATCATACCTTGTGGTAAAATTTCATAGTGATCTAGAAGGGTATTTCTCATCCAATCTTTTATGGTAATATTCCTTACAAAGCACACGAATTTCGGCATTCACTTTAAAACCTAGCTAAACCTTCAAACAGATTTATTCAGCATGGATATAGTTACGATACTGTTGTCACGTCATTAAGGATTGCATGTTTTGGTATTAATATAGATTCCCTCATAGGATCTTAGCATAAAAAATAAACATAGCATTGGGATATCACAAAACATGATTCACCCGGCTGTATTGTTTACACCCTGTCTCTATTCCAGAGACTCTAGTCTTTGTTCGTCTTGTGTAAGTTTTTAAATTTCAGGTCATTTATGTGTTTTGGAGTTTAGTATGACGTCCATTTTTACTGAACTAGTACACATTTTTATTAAGAGGCCAACTGAGGCCCAACTCTGGGTAATGGAGTTTCTCTCTGCGTTGAGAACGAATTGGTTGTCTTCGTCTGCTTTAGATACCTTACTCATAAACTTTTTATCTGCTTTTTTGGTCGGGTTGTTATTCTTTGACATATTCCCTATATCCATTCTCAAGTTATTGACCACGACCCAATTTATGTAAAAATGCTTGTTGTATTTCTTATCTTTTTTTAATAAATTCAAAACGGCGAAAACAATACCCTAAAACAAATCTCAATCTTTCTATAGTGATAAAGAACTTTGTGCTCAAACGTCATAGAAATTCATAAATTTCTATTTAAGTTATTGTTTGCGAACAAAATGTCTCCGGACGCCGTCGCAGACATCGTCATATCAATTTTCGAACGACTGGCGGTCGTATATTAAAAGTTAAAGAAGAACAATACGTTTTGTAAATTCAACATAGTCAATTAATGTGTTGATCTATTGTGTCTAGACTCAGAGTTCAGAATATGAATATAACAGTGTGAATCTATCCGAAGCGCTCAAACCAAAAATAGATTAAGCGATGGGTGAAACACCAGCCGAACTATATAACAAAGGGGCTTAAACAATAATAGCCATCTGATGTAAACTTTGTCTATATTTCATATTAATATCTGAAATTTTCAAGGTACAACTTTTATCTCATGAAATTAAATACTAGATTATTAACACACATATTTCAAAATGAATATCTATAAGATAGTAAAACAGTTAATAGTAGGGTGCCCAATCAAAAAATTTGATCGATTTGCCTATACGGAATAACACACGGCTATATTTTATATCACTGGAAAGAGGAGAACAATCCTCAGCGAAATATCGATGTCGTCGTTGTCTGCCGTGGTCACGTTTTTTTAACTTTAATCATTTGTCGAAAACAAAATGCGTTTTTCACGTCTTTTGATATCAAGGTGTTCGTCAATTTCTAGGTAAATATTGAAATTTCTGTTTTTGGATGTGAAAATGTATATATGAATAATTTGTTTCGAAATTAACGTGGAACAAGGTTGAATATAAATCTCTGTGTATAGCTTTGCCTTACAGAAGTAAAAATTACTGCAAACAGAACAAAAGGGGGAGGGTTAAGTTTTTAAAACAAACCGTCTATTAGAAACAGGTAAAACACCCCAATCGGGCCATTTAATCATATACAGATGATTAAATGAGCAACAATTGGCTATAATGTTTACAAGTATTTTAAAAATATGATAAAGGAGAGGGTTATGTACATCACCGATGTTTTTTTTACAAACAATTGCAAACAAAAAAGGAGCGAGAAACCAAAGGAACATTTAAAACTTATAAAATGAAGACATGCAGACGACAGCATGGCAAAAACACGAAAACAATCTGTATCTTGTGACTTTATTGTCATCATACCCTTGATTCCTTTTACAGCGAACTCTTTGTCTACATGAAGAGCATGTAAAATCATGCGAGTATCTACTTCATCGGGCGTACAAAATATTTCTTAAAACCTGATTACTCCTTCTGAGCTTATTTAGGGTCCTTGGAAGTGCTACTTATGATATGACTTCCTCATGTATCATGGTGACTGTTGATCTATCATGATGCTAAACAATCGATTCGCCAAGAAATCAGATTAAGGCCTGCTTGTTCTCCAGTCAGGAATTTGACGACCTTCTATATATGACCTGAAACACTTCTACAGACGAACAAGAACAATAACTTGATTCAGCTTTAAAATAACTGCAGTTGTGTCTGCTAGTGTAAGATTTATAGCAAGAATGGTGGTACAACATTTTGTAATCATCAGTACAAAGGTGGTCTAGGTCTAAAGCATAATGCAATAAACTAAAATCTTTAGTTACATATACTCGATTAAGCTTTTGTTTGTGCTATTTCCTCGCATATTAATAAACAATTGAGTAGCAGAACCCTGACATATAAAACACTTTTCCCATTATATTTCATTCCTACTTCGTTTCGGGCTTGATGGGCATGGTTTAACAGGACTGTGAATGTGTGCAATATTCCGGGTTTGAAACGTGACCGAAGGATTTGATTTGTATATTACAATTATAACAAAACTATCAATTAAAAAAAAATTAAAGATATAGAAACCAACAAAACATATTTCCTATTACAAAACAACGATCTTCAAACTAACTGGACTTTACCAAATATACAAATTGACCATACAACAAACAAAAAAGAGAAATGATGTTAGTGATAATTGTCCTAGTTAATATGATAGTGTAATCTACAAAACGATTAACGGTACGAGAAAAGGCGTGTTTGAATCAAGACAGAATTATCACTAAGTTTTGTGTTTTAAATTGCTATTTTCTTCTCACCGATTAACATTATATGAAAGATATTTGGCACACATATGAACCATGTCGTATTGATGTAATCCAAGAAAAAATCCCGTGAAAGTAACACGCAATAAATTTTCTTTAATTCAAAATGTGATCAATTTCAGCGAAAAAAAATAGTCTTACTAAAATCATGAAATACTTATACTTTAACTATATGAATCTTTTCAGTTTTCGTTATATGATAAATTTAATTTTTAAGCTAAATGATTAGTATCATTTGAGCAAATAACATAGAAAGCAATAATTTTATTTTTCGTGTTGAAGATGGCCTGTATGATGATGTATCTTTGGGTACCCTAAGAAACCACAAAATTTTGAAAAACGTGACCACGGGAGCTTACGACGACATTCTTGATTGGAAATTATCATGATTTTCCAATAGTTTGCATATCAATATAGCCGTGTGTTATCCGTTTACTTAAACTCGTTAACTAGACGTCTTTTTCGATAATGGACACTCTACTATAAGATCTTAGGGACCGTTCAATATTTATCAGATGGATGGGCCGGTGCAAAATGGGGCGGGGCAAGCACTTTTTTAGTGGAAATATTTGGATGGGCGAGAACTTTTTTTTAAATATCTAGTGGATGGGCCAGAACATATTTTACAGGAAAAATTTGACTATCAATTTAATCGGTGTGTAGGAAATTTCTTTTGCAGGCACTCAAAACATGTCTCAACAAACTGGTAGCTTGGTTCATTTCAGTCAATTTTAAGGATTTAATTAAGGAATAAAAAAGCTAGAATGTTTTTGTTCGAACTATCTTTTAAATTATTTTGACCTAAAAATATAGAATACCAAGTTGTTTAATAGTTTGGTGTATTGCTGTTAAATTTATGGATTTAATTAATAGGTTAAAAAAAAAAAAGCTCAAATTTTCAGGTATGGCTAAATTCTGATAGTCAACTTTAAAAAAATTTATAACTTTCACAATTCACCTTGGATTTTCATAAAACTCTACAGCTATCTCATATATATATTGATCTTATAGAAAGCTAGGTTGTTTGGTAGTTAGGTGTATTGCTTTAAAATTTATGGATTTAATTAATAGGTAAGAAAAAAAAGCTCAAATTTTCATTTTAGGCTAAATTCAGATAGTCACCGTTAATTTTGTTTATATCTTTTTTAAATCAACTTGGATTTTCATAAATCTTTATAGCTATCTCAATTATATATTGATCTTACAGAAAGCAAGTTTGTTTGTTACTTTGGTGTATTGTTGTCATTTTTATGGATTTTATAAATAGCTAAAAAAAAAGCTAAAATTTTAAGTTTAGGCTGAATCTAGAAAGTCATCTTTAATTTTTTTATAACTTTTTTAAATCAACATGGATTTTCATAAAACTCTACAGCTATTTCACTTATACATTAAACTTACAGAATGCCAAGTTGATTTGTAGTTTGGTGTATTCTGTCATTCTTACGGATTAAATAAAAAGGTTAAAAAAAAAGCTCAAATTTTCAGTTTAGGCTAAATCAAGATAGTCATCTTTAAATTTGTTTATAACTTTTGCAAATCAACATGGATTTTCATTAAACTTTACAGCTATTTCATTTATATATTGATCTTATAGAATGCCAAATATTTTGGTAGTTTGGTGTGTTGCTGTCATTCTTATGGATTTGATAAAAAGGTTAAAAAAAAGCTCAAAACAACTTGCATTTTCATAAAACTCTACTGCTATATCATTTTTATATTGATCTTACTAAATGCCAGGCTGTTAAGTTCTTTGTTTTTTTTTTTTTGCTGTCATTTTATGGATTTTGTTAAAAGGTTGAAAAAAGCTACAATTTTAAGTTTAGACTAAATTCTGATGGTCACCTTCAAATTTTTTCACACATTTTTCAAATCAACTTAGATTTTCATATAACTCTACAGCTATCTCATTTATATATTGATCTTACAGAATGCTAGGTTGTTTGATAGTTTGGTGTTTAGCTGTCAAATTTAGGGAATTAATTGATAGGCTAAAAAGGCTGCATGAAAGTCAAAAATATGTCTGCCTGTATTTGCTTAAAAAGACCATAATTTCTTTTTAGAAAAGTAGAATAGATAAAGGGACATTGATTATTGAACTATAAACATGCTCTATTATTAGAACAATAATTAATAATTCAACATATGATAATATGTTTGCTAGTCCAAGAGTTATTGTCCCTGATTTCTTGATTCTTGATTTCAAGACATAAAAATTTAAAAACTTTAAAACAGAAAAAGAACCTATATCATTTTTGATTGTCTTATAATTTTTGAGGGGCAAGGACTTTTTTATAGATTTTTTTAGATGTGCAAGCACTTTTTTTCAGAATTTAAAAGGATGGGCATGAACTTTTTTAATGAAACAATATTAAGAATGCACCGGCCCATCCATCTGGTAAATATTGAACGGTCCCTTACTCATAAAAATTGAAACGGCTTAAAAAGTCACATTTTGAGCATACAACTTTTCAAATAAAGGTCGAAATGAGGTCATTCGTTAATTATAATTGACATAATCTTCAGATAATATATGTGTTATTTTTGCATTTTTTGAACCAAAAAGCACATTATAAAATCATAATTGAGATTGATTTTATTTTGAATATCAATAAAAGCAATTAAAGAATTAAATCAATAAGTAATTTTTCTGAAAAATTTCTACTTTCAGTATTAACTATGTCAAAATTATTAAACACTTTTCAAATCTTACTCAAAACCTGGTTGGTTTGTTGTTCAGGTGGCTTCAATGTTGTTTGACAGCTTCAGACATATAATGAACTCATTTTACACCCTTCTAAATCGATCGAAATCACTACTTTAACTCTAAAACATCTTTCTGGTACTGCACTTTCATATTGTTGGTACTATTTACTTTCAATTATATAGAGATTCTTGGTTATCATGGTTGTTTTGTTGTACACTTTAATAACATACTGTACACCTAATGTGGACAGTCTATAGATAACTTACATTATTCCTTGGGACTTTTACGAAATTTTCTGAAATTATGACCAACGGATTTTCATTTTAATTTATAGCACTGATAAATGGACCATGTTAAGGCAATAAACATTTATGAAATTCTGTTATCAAATATTTATAAGCAGGATACATATGAGTAACAGACACAGGGTTCCATGAAACCTTATACAATTATTTTTTTATTTCAGTAGGAAACCTAGAAATATCTGAATTAAAAAACAGGATTGTTTCAATATATTTTCTCAAGAGATTTGTGTGTGTGTCCTTATAATTTTTAAAAAGATATTACATACCCATGGTCTTTATTTTTTCCTCGATCTTTCACAATTCCGTCTGATACTGTATCACTTGGAACATCATATATATCAATTAAAGAAGGCTTGTTTTGGCTGGTATCAACAGTTTTCACTTCACTTATACATTTGTAAAAAAAAATTTAATTGTTATTATGCATGTAACATACCCGCATGTGAAGAAAATTTTCAAAAATTACTAACAAACAATAACATACCATATCAAAATAAACTGCATTGTCAATGTTTCTACTGAAAATTGGAATTACTTCGAAAAGTTGAGTTTACATAAACTCATCATATATATCAGGATTAAAATTGTGCACGCCTGACGCCTGTTTTGCCTATAAAAGACAGTGCAAACACCATTTTACGTTAGTGAAAGAAAAAACAAATAAATAAAGATTGAACTTATAGAGCATTGAAGACCAAATATTCTGGTTTAGCCATAACATACTTCACATTCATAAGTATTAAACAGTTTCAAAAATATAGCCAAACTACAATTTTGAAATATGAATTCCATGTTGCATAAAAGCCAAAAAAAAAACTTATTAGAAACTGCATGTCTCGTGTGTGCATACTATACTAAAACCACACGCTCTAATGCTCGTAGTTGTTTTTAGCTCTACAGTGATTTCAGTAACATCTGATATTATATCAATCTAAAAGAATTTACAAGTAAGGTCAAATGTAGTTATGCAGACTGGCTTATTTTGTCATCCAATTATCCTTATATATATATAAAAGTCAACAATCCCTCGCTTGGAGAGGGCCTAAACTCACAATCGCAGATTTGACAGCCTACTGAACTCTGCAGATGAACATTTCATACTCCATTTAACAACGTGTATACAAAAATGTTATAAATGATTATTGGGATTCAATCAAAAGGAATCCTTTTCATATTTTATCAAATATTGAATAACTAAATGTTTCTCAAACGACATTCCTCTGAGTAGAAGGGTAACATTTCTTGACCAATGGAACTAACAATTGTTTCAAGTGGCAGATTTTAAAAAGGCTAGCCATACTTCTGATTTGTTTTCTCATGATTATGTTCACAAATGTCTTGATAACAGGTTGTGGTAATAATACAAACATTGAAAAGTCTAATTGACTCATTTATAAAACAAATTACACTTTTCTAACATTTGGATTGCAATCATAAAATGATACATAACCGCCCTTTTTTGGCTGTCAATCAATTTGGTAAAATATGTTTAAAATGCATTGATTTGGTGTTAAAACTGGAAAAAAATTGATAAAACATTAAAGTTTCAAATATATACCAATTTTTTACTCGCATGCATGCGACGCGCTGATCGGGTTTACCTTTATCGGGAATACTCCAAGTCAACTATGTGAAAATCAATAATATGAAAGTACTGAAACACATGTCGATCTATATCACCAAAGAGACATAAAATAAAAGCCAATTCATCTCCAGTCAATCAGTTCGAGGGAACCTTAGCATGCTAAGCTTCTTAATATTTTTTTAATCTATACACAACAATTCAAGATAGGCGTGTTATATATCATGTCAGTTCAAAAGCTTTGACAATAAGCTGATAAAACCTGTCTCAATAGGTAATATGAATCAAATGAGTAATTTACCACTCATACGACACATGGTATCTTATAATCCAAAATGTCCATAATTCGGGGGTAGCGATGATGATGGGATATTTCTTTATAGATATATGAAGATGTGGTATGAGTGCCAATGAGACAACTCTCCATCCAAATAGCAATTTATAAAAGTAAACCATTATAGGTCAAGGTACGGCCTTCAACACAGAGCCTTGGCTCACACCGAGCAACAAGTTATAAAAGGCCCCAAAATTACTAGTATCAAAGCATTCAAACGGGAAAACCAACGGTCTAATCTATATAAAAAGACGAGAAACACGTATAAATTACACAAACAACTACTGTACATCAGATTCCTGACTAAGAACTTGCAGCGGATTAAACGTTTTAATGGCACCAAACCTTCTCTCTTTTTCTGAAACAATAGTATAACATCACAACATAGACAAACACACGATGAGATATCAATTGGAAGTCTTACATCAATCAAAAAACGTAAATTAACACACTTTGAACGAATAAATTGGATCTGCGATACCTGAGTGCAAATATATATTAAACTCATTTGAAAGAAGTGTTACTATAGATTTTAAAAAAAAATATGTTATATATAAAAATTATTAAATGTATCTTACGCCTTATATGTTTATATTCAACTAAACAGTTAAAAATAGTTTGATAAAAATATATTTATCTGTTCGTAGGTCTTATAGATAAGTGTCAGCAGTTTTTTAAATCATATGTGAAAGCTCATGTTTTCCAACATACTTGTTTCTGAAGCTGCTTTTATTTTCCTTTATCATGTTTTTACCATTGCTATTCACTTCTGATACCACGTCTTGAGCAGTGTTGTTTTTGTCAGATACAGGTGTGTAATCAAGTTTTTTAGGGTTTAGACATCGACTTTCTTTATTTGTTCTAAATGAGAAAATGACAAAATACACTCAAACTGCCAAAGTCTATGTGATTTTTAAGTCAACACTATCTTTTTAATAGATTAATGAAAATGTTAATTACAATCTACACAGTCAATTAAATGAAACTTTTATATTTCTCTTAAAGAATGCACCTAGACTTCACTGAGAAAACGCCATTATTTCTACGTAAAATAACATTTTTTTTGGAAACGAAATAGACATTAATTTATAACTTCAGTTTCATGTAAAACTTAAAGTATGTGCATGAAATATACATGTTCAAGAATACATTTAACATATCTAAATTGATTGGTTTCTCTACACAAAAGTAGAAATGTAACAAAAGCTTCCCATTCGAATGCAGATCCGTATGCATAGTCACATTGACACTTCATTCTTAACATTGCAGGATAATAAAGGAATTTATATTTTTTACATCAGTTTAATCTCTTTGGAAAATAGAAATATATTCGACCTCAAGTAACTGTTTAAAATGTTTTAAATTGGTAACGACATTTTGCCGTAAGCGCATTTTTACATAAATCCAACCTCAACATCAGAAATATATACTTACTCCACTTTCTTTGAATCAAAACAATATTTCCTGACAGCAACAAAGATGACAATGAACCCAACTGCTAAGATTAACGGAACTGCATATGCTGCGTGTACTACAATCATACATAATTATTTGTTAAATGAAGACTATTGTTACTTGCTTATTAGTATGTTTAAAAGAAAAGCTTATAACGGTTTCAATTCACCACATCTATATCCACTTTCCCTACTTTAACAAATCTCCAGGTAAAGTGTGACGTGTATACATACATTGCAAGTCTTAACAATTGATTGACGCCAACAATAGTGTGACGATACCAGATACAATGCAAGACTATTGATTTCTTTCTGAAATTGAGGTAACTCTTTGTAATGAAACAAAAAAGGATATTTTCGTAAAAACAAATACGATTTAACATTAAGTCCAGGCTTAATAATGTTAATAAATAATTCTTCTTTCTTCATTGAAAAACTGAAATACATATTTGTAATGATGCTTTAAAGGGATTAATCTGGGATAATATTACTGTCTTCAATACTTGTTTAAGAAATTTCAAATCGTCTAGTATGTAACTGTGTTCGTCGTGATATTTGCGTTTAAATGAAATGTCTGTAAAGTGGCTTACTTTTCATTTAAAACCATCAATTTAATTTCGGATATAACACGAATGATAAAAAAAATATGTGAAAAATAGATACAGATCTGAAAGGCAGATTCATAACGATGGAGTTCATAAAAACTAACAAAAACAAAATCTCGACTATATCAACCTGTCAAACTAATGTCATATTCCTAACTTACAATCGTTTTCCGAGTAAAATGGTGATTTAAGCTGGGGTTCTATAGCTACATTAACCTTCTACTTGTATAACGGTGGTATTTAGTCTCGTTATATGTAAATCGTGTTAGCTACACAAAGAGACATTATTAGTAAACGTGATCATAATTTGAATCCACCCACCATATTATCAAACATACATCATAGTGTTTCTTAATTTTCATGTCGGAGCCTATTGTAGCAAACTATATGGTATAGGTTTTCTCATAGTTAAGGGCCGTAAGGTTGCATATAATTGCTTACTCTCACTTTATTTAAACTTTGGGTTGATAGTTATCTCCTTTATCATCATATCATGTCTCTTTTTTTCTAATCTATGTGTAATACTATATAATAAATGGAATTACAAAGACATGTTACAGTACACTTGGGAATATCAATATCTACTAGAACAGTAAAGTCAGAGTTCAAATATCTACTTGTTAAAATTGGGATATTCAATTTTCACAGAATCACAATTTCTACAAGAAGATAGTGGAACTACATTTTCTACTATACACATGGAAAAAAGTATTGCAACACCAAATTGAAATTCAAATTAAAAAAAAAACACTCTTTATTTTTTTGTGATATAATTTGTTGAAATAGAACTAGTTTAACATTATTAAATATCACCAGTGTTTAATCAATAAATAACGACTCGATAAGTTCTTATCTGCACATGCAGCTACTGTACTCGTAAACAATAAAACAGATGTTTTATCCTCATTGTTTTCAACACTTTAAATAACCAAGTTTATACGGTTATGTGATTGACACCTTGTAATTGGTCATCTATAACTCATAACTGTAGCAAGATGACAGATAATCAGCATGAGAGAAGCAGGTATGTCGCTTCGACAATTGCACGTATTGTTGGTCTTCACCATTCCACTATAAGTCGTTTTGAGGATAAAAATCTAGCAACAAACGATGTTAAAGACCTTCCGAGATCAAGAAGACTCCTATAACATCGGCTATATAAAATCAAGCATAATGAAGGTTGGTCAGAAGGATACCCATTGCAAAACAATACAATCCTAAAAAGAGAGTAATGACCATACAGAAGCCTTTAAGCAAGAACTGTTCGAGATCGGCTCATCGCTACTGTTTATCGTGCGATAAGACCATTTCGGGGACCTTTGCCTACAAACAGACACACTGTTGTCAGTATCCAATATAGTGAAGAGCTCGCCAACGTTTTAAAATTAGCATCGAGGAGAAAGATCCACTGTTCCAATGGAATTTGGTTTATCATCATTGACTCTATCGTTGACCGAATTTGAACCATATCGAGCATATAAGGGACACTATTGGACGTAAAGTGCACGAAAGGACACCCCAATTCAAACAAGTCATGAAATAAACAATACCCTTCGTGAGGAATGGTTGATGTTACCATAGCAACAAATAAGTCGACTTACGGCAGGAATCAGAAGACATTTCGATGCGGTTATCCGTTTGAATGGAGGCTGCACACAAAGTACTAATTCTTTGGCGTATAAAGATCAACCATGATGTGAACAATCATCTAAAGATTAATTTAGAACAAGAAGTAATTGTAACAGGATGCTGTTACGAAGTCTCCCAAACAAAGCTCCCATAACTCGCCATTCATATGGTCCCATGTTCATTTGATTTGATTTTTTGTCCCATACAAGAATATATATGGCTTACGAGTGGGGATCTCCACCATTTACAAGTATTCAAACAGCAGGGGATGGTGATGACCCCCAGGGACTTTACCTACATTTCATTTGATTTGTTTCATTGTCCCATACAAGAATATATATGGTTTAGGGGTGGGGATGTTGACCGTTTACAAGTTTTCAAACAAGAGGGGGTGGGGTGACCCCCTAGGGACTTCCATTTTATTTCATTTCATTTGTTTTATTGTCCCCTACAAGAATATATATGGTTTAGGGGTGGGGATCTGGACCGTTTACAAGATAATAGCACATTTTCAAATTGAACGGGGTGTGGAGGACCCCCGGGGACTTCCCTTTTATTTCATTTGATTTGTTAATTTCATTTGATTAGTTTTATTGTCCCATACAAGAATATATATGGTTTAGGGGTGGGGATGTTGACCGTTTACAAGTTTTCAAACAAGAGGGGGTGGGGTGACCCCCTAGGGACTTCCCTTTTATTTCATTTCATTTGTTTTATTGTCCCCTACAAGAATATATATGGTTTAGGGGTGGGGATCTGGACCGTTTACAAGATAATAGCACATTTTCAAATTGAACGGGGTGGGGAGGACCCCCGGGGACTTCCTTTTAATTTCATTTGATTTGTTTTATCGTCCCATTCAAGAATATATGAGGTTTAGGGGTGGGGATCTGGACCGTTTACAAGATAAAAGCATTTTCTCAAATTGAAGGGGGTGGGGATGACCCCCCAGGGACTCCCCCTATATTTCATGTGACTTGTTTTATTGTCCTTTAATCATTTCTGAAGACTACATGTATCTATCACTTACAGTTTTCAAGTTATATTCATTTGAAAATTTTAGAAAATAAAATCCCATAGGGTTCTATAGTAAACCCCTCCCTTCTTTCTGCCCCCCAAAATACCCCTTAATAGACCCCAATGCACAAACGAAAGATCGATGGCTCACCTAGACATATTAGTCTAACATTCTATGAAACCCTAAGTTAATCTGACCAGGGGTTTTGGAGAAACGCTGCGGACAAGTTCATTTTTAATGTGGCGGAAGAAAAAGAAAAAGAAGAAGAATAATAAAAATAATAAGAACTGAGCAAAAACAATAAGTCTCCAAACTGTGTTTGGGAGACTTAAATATCTGACATTGTAAAGTTCGACTACAGTAAAAGTAGAAGTAAAAAGTACAAAAAAACCTTCATTTTGTTATAAAAATTTTGGTTAGATAAAACATTTTTTTTCCATACATTTTTTGTTCGTTTTAATGCCAATGTTATCATAAACTACGTTTCAATATTATTTTACAAATATTTTATCATATTCCATCCAAAATAAGAGGCTAATTTTTCAAGTTTTAAAAAATCAAGGTGTTGCAATACTTTTTTTCCATGTGTATATATTAAACACGCTCGATAAAGTACTATTTAGTAACATATAAATACAGGGGTACACAAAATGAAATTGGGACACTAAGCATTGGATGAACATGTACTATTCAAAATGTCAGTGCTTTTTTGTGATTTTGTTATAATAGCGTACGCAACGTTATCTCCATTAAAAAGCCCGAATAATAAGTACATTTATTCAAATATATAATTTTCCTTTTTTATGGAAGGTTTTCAACATTTTATAAAACATTGATCAAAATTTAGTCTAAACATTTATCATAAAGATTAAAATAGTGATTACAAAAACAAGGGCGTGAAAACCAACTCGAATTTGACAACAATACCTGCAGAAATCTTCGACGAAGCTGATTTTCGCAAAGGCAGCAACTCGTCCACTGTAAGTATGACAATTATAGAATAACTAAATGATATGTTGAATAATTAAAGCCATAAAATTATTTTCTGAATAACATGTCGTATAAATGAAATGTCATTAAAATACTAACCATGCGTGTGCTAATTAAAGGTTATGATAACAATTTTGAAATGAATTGAATTTCAGAACCATTGAACACTATATAAATTCAACGTTTGTTAACCTTTTCTTTCACAACAATTTCCCCTCGCACTTGTGCACCGTGTGGTTCAAAATAATAAGGAGAGTTACAGTAGTTATAATGTCACTTAATAAAGAAAGCTATTAGTGGAAAGTAAAATAACAAAAATACCGAACTCTGAGAAAAATTCAAAACAGAAAGTCCCTTATCAAAAGTTAAAACCAAAAGCTCATGCACATCAAACGAAGTGATAACTGTCATATTCCGACTTTTGAAAAGGCATTTCCTTATGTCGAAAATGGTGGATTAAATATGATTTTATTACTACTAGTAGCTAAGCCTCTCACTTGTATGACAGTCGCATGAAATACTAAAAAACAATGCGCGAACAAAACAAAACAAACAAATTTGGTACATAGGTAAAATGGCCGTCATTATTGTGATATCGCTTAGACTGTACAAACAAACAAATATGTCAACAAAGACAAATATAAAGGCATCTGGATTAGAGTATGGAATGAAAATATTTCAATAGCATTTATTTATAAAGACTTTGATAAGGTAACGGATTTTTTTAAAACGAAAGTTCACGTATACGTGTATTATAGTAACATTTATTAATTTAAATATATATTAAACATATTTATAGTTTTTAAGTCTTATGTATGAGGTACTTGTGCACCAAATATAACACGTGCCTATGTGAAATTCAAACGTTCATTTGTATCAATTATTAGGTATACAAAAAATAAAAATAAATACGTGTATGTATATACAGTGTTAGCCCTTATATAAAGGAAATTAAGAAATAATGGTCGCATCAAATTTAAAACAAAATGAAACGAAAAAGGAATGTTATACTTGATTTAAATTTACATCAGCCCTCCCAATGGCAACTTCGTACTCGAATTTAAGTCCGTTGTAACAGACTATACCTATGCCTAATAAAACACGAAAATATTACAGTTAACTCACCTATGTCAATTTCCACAGCATTTGATTGTGTGTACTTTACGTAACCTATACTGTTGTGCGCTTCACAGATGTATACTCCACTGTTGTTTCGTATAACATCTTCAATGACATAGAAATTTGTTCTAGAAATGATGGTGTTATTGTTGTCCTCTTTAAACCATGTGTATTCCGGTTCAGGATCTCCTCTGGCTTTGCAGGTCAGTGTAATGCTGTTTGTCTTTCTATCATCAATGCGTCTTCGGTTCGGTTGTTTGTTGATGCGAACGTCTCTTACTGGAACTGCAAATTTTATAAAATAACAAAGAATAATGTTAGAAACATGGAACTTTTTAATCAGAAAGGAAGATGTTTGATACGATTTTCTGTTACCATTCCAGATTTCGGATTTTCATGATTGACTACATAATTCGCTTTGCATATAAGTTGATAAAATAATGAGATGCTTCATTTGTAAATCTGTATCTAAGAAAATTATTTTTGAGTCATAACTTGTTTATTCATTGAAAAGGATAAGTAGGTACGAACGTAATTTGGGAACTGCATGTACCATGATATGAAAACATGTATTTATGTTCCCCATGTAGACACTTTATTTCTACATTATTTGAATCACTGTTTATAGACATGTTTTTGGTATTCTACAAGGTGTGCTGGTGCTTTTCGAGATATTTTTTACATCACAGTGTATGAAACATTCAATAAAAATCCGTCTACATATAACAACAGAACATTTAATAATACTTACCATTAATCTTTGGAATATATAAGATAAAAGCACTTTATCAATTTACCTCTGAGAACTAAATGAATCTCAAAAGTTTGTTGTTTTTTTTGGGGGGAGGGGAGGGTTGTTTCTTAAAGAAATGGATAACTTTGCGTTATCGATCGGTTATTTTCTTCATTTGAATTGTGCTCTCTATTTGTTAACTTGTTTGATATTCCTGTGTTGGGATGCTAACACAAAAGTTGTCCAAACTAAAAAAGGTCATTTGTTTAAATAAAACATTATCTAAAGCAAATAAATATTTTGTATATACTTATCATGTTGTCAATCGTAAGTTATGTTAAGTTAAATTCTCAATCACTAGACACTTGATCAGGCAGTGGGCCTGTGGTATACGCACCTTTTGTTAACGAAACAATAAATGTTGCTTTTTAAGTTGTATTGAGTAACGATATAAACTAAAAATATTTAAAAGGAGTAGGTCCGGTAAGGGCCGATTTTGGCCTCAAATTTCAAGTTCATCTGACGAAAAATTTTAGACACTTTTAAAACACTTAAGTGTCTATTTTAGTTGATTCAATAAGTATATGTAAAAGATTTTATTACTCATTAAAAACGCCCCGATTCTAGCTTAAGGTGGTATGGGAGTCTAAAATAAAAATGATAGAATTTATTCATACTTTGCCAAAACGTAGTATCTATTGATATAATTATGTTAAAAAATATAATAAAAATGATAGGTGACCGTGCATTTTCTCAAGCTACAGGTGGTGACAAAATGACACATTTTGTATGGATTATACAGGAAAAAAATGATAGAATTGTAAAATAAATTAGGAAAAGATAGCTTTCAGATGACACTTTTAGAATATCAAAAGAAAAGATAGGGTCACCGTGCGTTTTTTTCGGCTATAATACAAAATAGGAAAATTTCATGTAGAGTCCTTCAGAAAATGCAATCTTTTAGAGCTACCTCCCCATAAAATGTCTATTTAAAAACAATTGAAAACAACCAAAAATAATCAACACTTAAAATAATATTTATAAGTTATATTCTTATAAATTTGTTCTTTTAAATAAAAATTCACATTAAATGTCTGCATTCCTGCATCAAATTTTGCTAACTTGATAGAAAATCTGGACCTTAGATTATCTGTTTTTTTATAATCCAAGATGGCGGAAGACACCCATACCACCTAAAATATGAAAATTCTATCAAATATGCCCAAAATTGTCACTTTTCAGATGATTTTGTCAAAAATGCAAGCGGCCGCACCCGTGTTCATCCTCAACCTTTATATATGTTATGTATTATCATCAAATACAACTAACATTTCAATATTAAGAATGAACACGAATGCGGCCACTTTCATTTGAGACGGAAACCGTCTAAAATATAAATAAAAGGCTAAAATTGTGAAGCTTTCAGTAATTTAGCATGACTTAATGATGCGTAAGTACCCGATATATATGCATTGTATTATCACACACAGCCCATATTTATTTAGCAAAAGCATTCTACTGTCCAATAAATAACTAAAAGTAAACATTTTAACGATTTTGTAAAACTGCTATATTTTGGGACCAAAAAGGGGTCTTACTGGACCTACTGCGTTGCCTCTTAAGAGACACTCTTAAATCTGCATCTTGTTGAAACAAATATCTAGAACAAAGCAAATTATGGGCCTATCGTGAAATGTAAAACATAACATGCTAACTACATATAGTTTTAAAGAAATATAGGATAACGCAAATACAGCTAATATGAAAATAACAAGATAACGACTATAGGTTAACCAACAACTTCAAATAATGAGAAAAACTTAAACCTTATGTCAGCTTTAAAAGCTACTGACAGGGGAAAGGAGAAACGATTCAAACAATAAAACTAACGGCCACATTCCAAGATTGTGTTATATGCCATATCCTCATGACTTTGACTGAGTATGTTTTCGGTCGATGCAGACATAGCAGGTGCTTCAACTGTAACTGCATGTTCCGTGGGATATCTAGTTTAAGAATTTTATCAATCGACAAACATGGCCGTTGCTGCTAACAAAACCACAACCACTAAATAGCATTTGGAAAATCATTTAATGATTGTGGCGGGTTTGAACATTCTTCCTTAAAAAGGGATCCCAAATAAAATGGCCCTATCAAAGGTACAAACAGTAGTAACTAAAACCTAGTGTAAAAGTAAAAGCTATTGTAAAGCCAAATACGACTAATGAATAAATCATGTGCTTCCAGACTAAAAGTATTAATCAGTATTTCACCGATTTAATGTTAAGACGTAACATATAAAGAGTCTGAGAAATGCACTACCTTGTGAAAAGCCCAACTAAAAGTTAACAGTGTCGACTGGATGTATGATAATAAATATTCATTACTGTACATATATATTCAGTTATGATTTAAAATTTATCTTGTACCGTGACTTACAAAAAGAGATTATTTAAGCTTCCAAACTGTGAACTTTTCATTTCTTTATAGCACTATCCAGCAGCGCCTGCATATGGGGTACATTAATTCAAATTGATTGGCGCCATCACGAGTTTGTTGATTCTTATTGAATATCTGTGTTACATTTGAACACGGATGTGTTTATGTTTCGCGTCCTCTCATATGCGATTTTGATATTACTGAATTTGTACTCACCATGAGCATCATGACAGGTCCACATGTAGCGCAGGATCTGCTTCCATTTCTTGTGCATCTGAGACCGACCAGTTTCGGTTTAAAGAGCCGTTTTTTGCTCTCAGTATTTAGCTTTATGTGTAGTGTTTTATAGAATAGTGTTTGGTTTTTAGTTTATTTCCCATAATGTCGTCTGTTTCTCTTTGATTTATAAGCTTCGAATGTCTGATTTTAATCTTCTATCTCTTTTTTTTTTTTATAAAATACCGATTTCTAATTTTTTCTTCATATTTTTTTAGTGTCAATGTTAACGGCAATTATATTGAAATTCCAACCTTTTATTACAGATCTATACATGCCGGTCATCGCTATGATAAATGTTCATTCAGATTTGCCCAGACATATAGAAATGTAACAAAAGGTGTGGAAGAATATAAAAAAAAATGTTCGATAACAATGTGTGAACCCAATTTCATAGTGACATAATAATGAAATCAAGAAATAGCAGTATGTCATCCGGAATTCGTTTGAGACAAAATAAGAATAAGAAAAGTACCGTACAAAATATGTTACACAACATGCGACTGGGGAGATCAACAAAAAAGAAATTTTCACTTAGAATATGTCAACCAACACTCGAAATGCTATAATAAAAGCTGACCAAAAAAGAATCTATAAACTTCATTTTGTAAAAATGTAAATAAACATTAGCAAATTGTGTTTCTCAAGTTGTTGGCTATTCTCTTTTCGTTTGTGTCTTTCTAATAAAGTCATACCAATATACATATGCTTCCCTATGGGACATTTTAGGTGAAAATGTACATGACAAAGATCAGGAACGTTTAAAAGATCAGCATTTATATTCGGTGACTTACTGTTCTGGTACAACCAGGCTAATAAATGGGGGTGGTTTTTTTCCTAATTTGTAAGAAAACTCGGCGATTGTAATATAACTACACATGCTTAAAACGTTTATTCTGAGTTGCGTTTGTAACCATTTGTTTAACTGCTTTCAGATCTTGAAACGTGCAGAGTTTTACGCATTTTTTTTAACTACCATGACTGGGGTTAATTTCCCATGTTATATCACAGGGTCAAAAACAGAAAGTTGTTAAAGCTTTCTGAAAAATTAATACTAAGAAGTCTATTAACTTTATATAGTTAAAAGAAATTTAGCTGTTTTAAATGTCTTCATACTTTTAAATCTATTATAGTTCCAAATTATATAAACAAATGTTGTTTTTAAATCATCTATTATACGCATTTAAAAATGCTAACGTGTTCGAAATAATGAACAAAAGTAGAAAAAAAAAACGTTGAAAAAAATATATGAATCTGTAGTTCTGCGAATTTTAGTAAAGAGGTAAGGACATTTAGAAAAATAAACTCATCATAGATACCAGGACTTAATTTTGTATATACGCCAGACGCGCGTTTCGTCTACAAAAGACTCATCAGTGAAGCTCAAATCCAAAAAAGTTAAAAAGGCCAAATAAAGTACGAAGTTGAAGAGCATTGAGGACCAAAATTCCTAAAAATGTGGGAAATGAATGCATATGGAATTATAATTCCTGATCCTTTTTTGTCATAAAATAATTGTTACCTTTAACTAATATCCTGGTTATTGCAGACGTCTGTGTCGTTAAAGCACCATCCAAATTGTAGAAGTAACAGATACATATGTAGTTCTTTTCGTCTGTGCATTTCAGTGTGTGAAGTGTCAGGGTTACGTAAGTTGACGTATTTGTTATATTTGTGAGTGTCACTCTGTCAGAAAGATACTTTCCTGATGGGAGTAGCCTTGTCCCTCTGCCGACATTAAATGATACAATTTGTTTTCCAGCATCAAAATCATCTGTAATGTTTTTGGCAACGACATCAACATTAAAAATCTGTTCACCTTTTTCACGGACGAATGAACATGTCAAATTAGTATTTTTTTTCCCAAGTAGCGCCGTAATGTTTGGAGTGATGTGTACCTCCATGGCAAGCATCCCTGAAACAAATAAACTCATCATAGATACTAGGATTCAACTTGGGTACGCCAGACGCGCATTTCGTTAATTCAAGGCTCATTACGGATGACTTATGAACCCAGGGTAATGATTGAAATATTATACTAAAAGGCAATTGATACGCCATAAATATTCAGTTGAAATAATATACGTTGGTTATAATCGTTCTATTTCTGCAGTTTAATTGTGTTGAAGTAATCAGATTTGCCAGCTTATTGACTTAAGTCGCTACTACCTCCGGGTCGAGTGTACATGTGTAACTACCTTTGATTTCGGAAAGAATTGTGATAAGTAAATTCATTCCCATTACAATTGTAACACAAAAACATTTTTTCTTCTTCGTATTTTTTTTTATCAAACTGTATAAATTATAATAAGTCTATTGCTTACTTTTGATATCAAAGTCTATAATCAGCCTTTGAATATCAAGATTGGAAACTTATTGTATCAAATCTAATACATTTATCAAAATAAAACAGGTTTTCTTTTTATCGATTAAAATCTTCTGATGGCCGACTTATGTTTGATATCCGTACAAGTGTGATTGCATTGAATTTTCAGGTTTCAATACATGCAACATTACCTCTTAAATACTGGAGAGAAAAGGGTATACCATGCAGGAATTAAGATATGAAAATTGAAAAAAAATATTTACTAAACCTTAAAAAAATATAAAAGGATAGTTTGGAATGACAATGACATGAAAACCTAAAAAGTAATTTCCTAAGTATCCAATATATCCAATATATATTGAATCCCCCCAAGGGACAACAGAATTTTGACAACCCAGCCTAACCCGTATTTTTTTCATTTGTTCAGCTTTTATCATTCAAATACAACATTAATGAACTAAAATATACAATACTCGATCTTTAATAACTCTATTAGGAATTTTATACGAAATTTTTATCCAAAAAAAAAAAGAATAGTAACTTTTTTGTATAAGTTTAGCGGTACCAAACCTTCATCGTATTAATTTACATTTGATTTTTAGTTATATATATATATATACATGTAACATATTTGAAGTGGTAATCACATCCATTATCATTCGTGCAACCCCTTTTATCAGTTAACTAAACGAATACAACTAGTAAAACCACTTCGGTAAGTTGGTTGTTTACCGAGACAGACCTGTTAATGCTGTTTCGAAAAATGGCAAAATGACTTCACATGAATCATGCTATAAGAACTTACTCTATTTCTACCTGATAATTTAACATCAGTACTAGCTAGTGGTAAGTACAACCACCGACTGGACTTAAACCAGTATTAATGGACAGTACACTCAAACAGTTAGATGGTCGAAATTAGGAAAGATTACAACAAAAAGAGAGACCACAAAGTAAAAGAAATCATCGAAAGCAGGGACAGAGGGAAACACTCGTCGCCTTAAAGCTTTCATTCATTCAGAAGAAGTCCGATACGGAAGAGACTCCATCAAATTTAGAGGATATATCTTTGATAACTTATCCCAAAGCAGTATATAGTGGGCACCAACAGTGTATTAAAATCTAACGATTTTAAGGTTAAGCATTCTCAAACAATTCACCTAACTCCAAAATTATATTTTTTCACCATTTTTCCGTTTCCATGGTGATGGCAGCCATTTTTTTAGTGCCAATATCGAAAAGCAACAGGAAAGTCAGGGTTCCTTGTTATAGTGCCCCATCATTCAGATTGGTTCCTTTGGCTCTGAGAAAGCGAGCGGACAAAATTAGGTGGAAGAAAAATAATAATAACTAGATTTGTAATTGCTAGCAATAACGGATGGCACCCTCGTCCCCCTATTGCCAGGTGAGCGGCAGCCATTTTGAAAATTTCAAAGTCAAAGAACGCTTTCAGACATGTTTATCAACATTGTTGTAAAATTTCATCTCGTTTGGAGCATTTTGAAATTTTTGAAATTTTTGCTGTTTCCATGGTAACAGTTACTATTTCCAAAATTCCAAAGACAGGTGCCACTTTGGGACATGCCACGTAATATATCAATAAAGTTTTAATAGATTTAATCTTATATTCCTTTAGAAAATACAGCTTTAATGTATTTTCCCATTTGGCCAATGTTAAACTTTCGCCTTGTTTCTATGACAATGGCGGCCATTTTGGAATTTCTAAATATTGTCGGTATATCAGGGCATACCAAGGAACATTTCCATGAAGTTTCATCTAGTTGGGTCTTACAATGAAAGAGTTGGAATTTTGATTTTTTTTAACATTTTTACCGTTTCCATGGAAACGGGGGCCATCTTGGACCATTCCATAGCAAGATGCACAACTTCACATGGGGGTTCTTATTATAGTAGAGTTCCATCATCATTGACCCATTAGATTCTGAGAACTAGCGTGGACAAAAAGTGTGGAAGAAGATTAATAAAAATAATAAGAAAAACTAGAATTGCCATTGCAAGCAATAGCGGATGTCACCCTGGTCCACCAATTGCCACTAAGCGGCAGCCATTTCGAAATTTTAACATTAAATTAATTTATTTACTTTACAATGCATCAGTTTGCAAAATTTTAGAAAGTTTAAAGCATTTTTAAAATTTTGATGTTTTTACTGTTTCTATGGCAACGGCGGCCATTTTGAAAATTCCAAAGTCGTACTTCTGCTTCATATTGTACTCCCTATAATATTTTACAATCATATAAAATTTAATAGCTGTACAACACTTATGTTCTGGAATGTTCCATCACATTTTCTCATTTTGATGTTTTTGCCTTGTTTCCATGGTAACGGCAGCCATTTTGGAAATTCCAAAGTTGAATGCCACATCTAGATTTGCCAGGCAACATTTCTGTAAAAGTTTTATATATTTTAAAAGAATTTTCAAATTTTTGATATTTTTAATCAGTTTCTATAGCAACATCGTAGTTCCAATAGATCTCAAAAACATCCACAGCGTGTATATAGAGGACAGCTACATTGTATAAAAATATGATGATTAAATGTTTTGTCATAGTCAAATTATTCACCAAAAACTAAAACTTCATTTTTTCACTCTTTTTCTGTTTCCATGGTAACAGCAGACATCCTGGAAGTGCCAATCTCGACTGCACTTCGGACAATGGTTATTAACATTCTGGTATAGTTCCATTACAATTGGTCCATACGTTTTCAAGAAATAGTCTGGACAAAAAAGTGTGGAATAATAATAATAAAAAAAAGAATCGTACAATAACAATATGTCACCCGACCTCCGTCAGGGTGACATAAAAAGAAACGTAGAATAACAATACGTCACCCCAACTCCGTTGAGGGTGCCATAACTAGATTTGCCATTGCAAGCAATAGCGGATGGCACCCTTCCCCTATTGCCAGGCGAGCGGCAGCCATTTTGAAAATTCCAAAATCATAGAGTGCATCTACTCATGCCAATTGTCAATTTTGTAAAGTTTCATTAAGTTTGGAGAACTTTGAAATTTTTCAAATTTTTGCTGTTCCCATGGTAACGGCGGCCATTTTGAATATTCCAAAGTCAATCCCCCGCTGCAATTTTTTCCCTCCATTATCATATATACCATCATATACCATTTAATGTCTCTAGAATACATTTAACATTGATGTTCTGGAATGTTCTGTGAAAATTGAAAGTTTTGACCTTTTTGCATTGTTTCCATGGTAACTACAGATATTTTGGAAATTCCAACGCTAAATTCCACATCTTCCAATGTTGCTCATGGTTACTGTGAAGTTTCATAAAGTTTGGAGCATTTTGATATTTTTGAAATTTTTGGTTTAGTTTCCATGGCAACATAGTAGGTCCAATGAGTGCCAAAATCATCCAACACCTGTATATAGTGGGCACCTTCATTGTATTAAAATATTATGATTCTGAGTTTAAGCATATTCAAACAGTTCACCAAAACAAAAAACAGAAATTTTGCACATTTGTTTCGTTTCCATGGCAACGGCAGCCATCTTGATGGTGCCATACCCCACTGCACTATAGAATGTGGTGGTCTACATTATGGTATAGTTCCATCAATATTGTTCAAGCCAATTCCGAGAAATAGAATGGACAAAAAAGTGTGGAAGAATAAATATAACTAGATTTGCCATTGCAAGCAATAGCGGATGTCACCCTTCCCCCTATTGCCACTAAGCGGCAGCCATTTAAAAATATGTTTAACAGTGAATGCACAAATATACATGGCTATACATCTTTCTGTAAATTTTCAGAAAATTTGGAGCATTTTGAAATTTTTCACATTTTTGCTGTTTCCATGGCAACGGTGGCCATTTTGAAAATTCCAAGGACAAAACTTAACTCTGCACATCCCAGTTAACATTTCTGTGAAGTTTTATCAAGTTTGGAGCATTTCGAAAATATTTGACATTTTTCCAGTTTCCATGGCAACAGTGGCCATTTTGGAAATTCCAACTTCAAAAGTCTCATCCAGACTTGCCAGTCTACAATCATATTAAGTTTCATCAAATTTGGAGCATTTTGAAATTTTTGAAATTTTTGACATTTGTGATTGTTCCTATGGCAACAGAGACCATTCCCAAAATTTAATGACATATACCACATTGGTACATGGGAGGGACCATACCATCAAAGTTTCGATCCATTTGACCTACCATATTAAGAAAGTTAATGCCACTTTAAGGTTTTTGGACCATTTTGACCTGTTTTGCATTGTTTCCATGGTAACGGCAGACATTTTCAAAATTCCAACGCCAAATTCCACATGTACCAAAGTTGCTCATCGTTACTGTGAAGTTTCATTGAATTTGGAGCATTTCCATATTTTGGAAATTTTTGGTGTAGTATCCATGGCAACATAACAGTTCCAATCATTGCCAAAATCATCCCAAAACCAGTGTATAGTGGGCACCTACATTGTATCAAAATCTAAAGATTTTAAGCATAACCATTCTCAAATAATTGGCCGAACTCTAAAATAATATTTTTTCACCATTTTCCCGTTTCCATGGTGATGGCAGCCATTTTTTAGTTCCAAAGTTGCACTGCAACTGGAAAGTCAGGGTTCCTTGTTATAGTGCACCATCATTCAGATTGGTTCCTTGGGCTCCAAAAAAACTGCCGGACAAAATTAGGTGGAAGAAAAATAATAATAACTAGATTTGTAATTGCTAGCAATAACGGATGGCACCCTCGTCCCCCCATTGCCAGGCGAGCGGCAGCCATTTTGAAAATTTCAAAGTCAAAGAGTGCATCTACACATGCAAGTCATCATTTTTGTAAAATTTCATTAAGTTTGGAGCATTTTGAAGTTTTGGACAATTTTGCTGTTTCCATGGTTACGGCAGCCATTTTGGAAATTCCAACTTCAAAATGCAACTCCGTACATGTCAGTTACTATTCCTGTAAAGTTTCATCCAGTTTGCAGCATTTTAATTTTTTTGGAAATTTTGAACATTTGTCCTGCAACCATGGTTACAGTAGATAATTCCAAAATTCTAAAAGCGTACATCTCTTTGCCACATGTCATGTTATATATCAATACAGTTACATTAACTTTGGTGCACTACTCTCTGAGAAAATGCTGATTTTATGCATTTTCCCATAGGGTCAATGCAAAACTTGGCTCCAGTTTCCATGACAACGGCGGCCATTTTGAACTATCCAAATATTGTCTTGACATCTTGGCATACTGGAGAACATTTTCATAAAGTTTCATCCAGTTGGATGTTATAACGAAAGAGTTAGAATTTTTGATATTTTAGCTGTTTCCATGGTAACGGCAGCCATTTTGAAAATTCCAAAGTCAAACTGGAAATCAGCACATGCCAGTTAACATTCCTGTGGAGTTTCTTCCAGTTTGGACCACTTTGATTTTTTTCGCATTTGTGCTGTTTCCATGGAAACGGCGGCCATCTTTTACCATTCCATAGCAAGGTGCACAACTTCAAATGGGGGTCCTCATTATGTTATAGTTCCAACAACATTGGATCACTCAATTCTTAGAAACACGATGGACAAAATGTGTGGAAGAATAATAAAAATAACTAGATTTGTAATTGCTAGCAATAACGGATGGCACCCTTCCCCCTTTGCCAGGTGAGCGGCAGCCATTTTGAAAATTTCAAAGTCAAAGAGCACTTTTACAAATGTTTATTAACATTGTTGTAAAATTTCATGTCGTTTGGAGCATTTTGAAATTTTTGAAAATTTTGCTGTTTCCATGGTAACAGTTACCATTTCCAAAATTCCAAAGACAGGTGCCACATTGGTACATGCCATGTTACATATCTATAAAGTTTCATTGGGATTGATGCTATATTCTTCAAGAAAATGTAGGTTTTATGTGTTTTCCCATAGGGTCAATGTTAAACTTTCGCCCTGTTTCCATGACAATGGCGACCATTTTGGAACCTCTTGATATTGCATGCACATCTAGGCATATCAAGTGACACTTCCACAAAGTTTCATCCACTTGGGTCTTATAATGAAGAATTTAGAATTTTGAAAATTTTTCACATTTTTGCAGTTTCCATGGAAACGGCAGCCATCTTGAACCATTCCATAATGACTGCAACTCTTCACCTAAGGGTCCTCAATATAATAGAGTTCCATCAACTTTGGTCCTTTGGATTTCGAGAAATCTCCTGGACAAAATGTGTGGAAGAAAAATAATAAAAATAATAAGAAAAAAAAGAAACGTAGAATAACAATACGTCACCCCAACTCCGTTGAGGGTGCCATAACTAGATTTGTAATTGCTAGCAATAACGGATGGCACCCTTCCCCCATTGCCAGATGAGCGGCAGCCATTTTGAAAATTCCAAAGTCAAATAGTGCATCTACAGATGTCTAGTAACATTTTTGCAAAGTTTCATTAAGTTTGAAGCATTTGGAAATTTTGGATATTTTTGCTGTTTCCATGGTAACGGCGGCCATTTTGAATATTCCAAAGTCAAACCCCTGCTGCAATTTTTTCCCTCCATAATCATATACCATTTAATGTCTCTAGAATAAATTTAACATTGATGTTCTGGAATGTTCTGTGAAAATCCAAAGTTTTGACCTTTTTGCATTGTTTCCAAGGTAACAACAGATATTTTGGAAATTCCAACGCCAAATTCCACATCTTCCAATGTTGCTCATCGTTACTGTGAAGTTTCCTGAAGTTTGGAGCATTTTGAGAATTTTGAAATTTTTGGTGTAGTTTCCATGGCAACATAGTAGTTCCAATGATCACCAAAATCATCCAACACCTGTATATAGTGGGCACCTACATTGTATTAAAATATAATGATTCTGAGATAAAGCATATCCAAACAGTTCACCAAAACAAAAAACTGGATTTTTTCACATTTGTTCTGTTTCCATGGAAACGGTAGCCATCTTGAACCATTCCATGCTTCCTGCAACTCTGCAACTGGGGGTCCCTACTATAGTAGAGTTCCATCAACATTGGTCCATTAGATTTCGAGAAATCACCTGGACAAAATTTGTTGCAAGAAAAAAAATAATAATAATAAGAAAAAAAAGAAACGTAGAATAACAATACGTCACCCCAACTCCGTTGAGGGTGCCATAATAATACGGAAAAAGAAACAGAGGAAAAGCAATATGTCACCCGACATTGTCGATCGGGTGACATAACTAGAATTGCCATTGCAAGCAATAGCGGATGTCACCCTTCCCCCCATTGCCACTAAGCGGCAGCCATTTCAAAAACTTTTAACAGTGAATGCACATATATTCATGGCAATACATCTTTCTGTAAATTTTCAGTACATTCAGAACATTTTATAAAAATTCACATTTCTGCTGTTTCCATGGCAACGGCAGCCATTTTGAAAATTCCAAAGTCAAAAATCTCATCTATACATGCCAGCTAACGATAATATTAAGTTTGATTAAGTTTGGAGCATTTCGAAAATATTTAACATTTTTGCAGTTTCCATGGCAACGGTGGCCATTTTGGAAATTCCAACTTCAAAAATCTGATGCAGTCTTGACAGTCAACAATCATATTAAGTTTCATTAATTTTGGAGCATTTTGAAATTTTTGAAATATTTGATCCTGTATCCATGGTAACATAGTAGTTCCAATGATTGTCAAAATCATTCAAAACCTGGATATAGTGGACAACTATATTGCATTAAAATTTGATGATTTTAAGTTAATGCATATCAAAGTTTTTCACCAAACCCGGAAGTTTTTGGAGCATTTTGACCTTTTTGCATTGTTTCCATGGAAACGGCAGACATTTTGGAAATTCCAACGCCAAATTCCACATCTACCAAAGTTGCTCATCGTTATGCTAAAGTTTGAAAAAAATTGGAGCATTTTCATATTTTTGAAGTTTTTGGTGTAGTATCCATGGCAACATAGCAGTTCCAATGATTGCCAAAATCATCCCAAAGCAGTATATAGTGGGCACCTACATTGTATTAAAATCTAAAGATTTTAAGCTTAAGCATTCTCAAACAATTCACCTAACTCCAAAATTATATTTTTTCACCATTTTTCCGTTTCCATGGTTATGGCAGCCATTTTTTAGTTCCAAAGTTGCACTGCAACTGGAAAGTCAGGGTTCCTTGTTATAGTGCACCATCGTTCAGATTGGTTCCTTTGGCTCCAAAAAAACTGCCGGACAAAATTAGGTGGAAGAAAAATAATAATAACTAGATTTGCCATTGCAAGCAATAGCGGATGGCACCCTTCCCACATTGCCAGGCGAGCGGCAACAATCTAGAAAATTCCAAAGTCAAAGTGTGCATCTACACATTCAAATTATCATATTTGTTAAGTTTCATTAAGTTTGGAGCATTTTGAAGTTTTTGACATTTTTGCTGTTTCCATGGTTACGGCGGCCATTTTGAAAATTCCAACTTCAAATGTCAACTTTGCTTATGCCAGTGACCATTCCTGTAAAGTTTCATCCAGTGTACAGCATTTTTATTTTTTTGAAATTTTTGACCTTTTTGCATTGTTTCCATGGTAACAACAGATATTTTGGAAATTCCAACGCCAAATGCCACATCTTCCAATGTTGCTCATCGTTACTGTGAAATTTCATGAAGTGTGGAGCATTTTGATATTTTTGAAATTTTGGGTATAGTTTCCATGGCAACATAGTAGTTCCAATGAGTGCCAAAATCATCCAACACCTGTATATGGCCGGCACCTACATTGTATCAAAATATAATGGTTCTGAGTTTAAGCATATCAAAACAGTTCACCAAAACAAAAAACAGGATTTTTTCACATTTGTTTCGTTTCCATGGCAACGGCAGCCATCTTGATGGTGCCATACCCCACTGCACTATAGAATGTGGTGGTCTACATTATGGTATAGTTCCATCAATATTGTTCAAGCCAATTCAAAGAAATAGAATGGACAAAAAAGTGTGGAAGAATAAAAATAATAACTAGATTTGTAATTGCTAGCAATAACGGATGGCACCCTCGTCCCCCTATTGCCAGGCGAGCGGCAGCCATTTTGAAAATTTCAAAGTCAAAGAACGCTTTCAGACATGTTTATCAACATTGTTGTAAAATTTCATCTCGTTTGGAGCATTTTGAAATTTTTGAAATTTTTGCTGTTTCCATGGTAACAGTTACTATTTCCAAAATTTCAAAGACAGGTGCCACTTTGGGACATGCCACGTAATATATCAATAAAGTTTTAATAGATTTAATCTTATATTCCTTTAGAAAATACAGCTTTAATGTATTTTCCCATTGGGCCAATGTTAAACTTTCGCCTTGTTTCTATGACAATGGCGGCCATTTTGGAATTTCTAAATATTGTCGGTATATCAGGGCATACCAAGGAACATTTCCATAAAGTTTCATCTAGTTGGGACTTACAATGAAAGAGTTGGAATTTTGATTTTTTTTTACATTTTTACCGTTTCCATGGAAACGGGAGCCATCTTGAACCATTCCATAGCAAGATGCACAACTTCACATGGGGGTCCTTATTATAGTAGAGTTCCATCATCATTGACCCATTAGATTCTGAGAATTAGCGTGGACAAAAAGTGTGGAAGAAGATTAATAAAAATAATAAGAAAAAAAAGAAACGTAGAATAACAATACGTCACCCCAACTCCGTTGAGGGTGCCATAATAATAATAATAACTAGATTTGCCATTGCAAGCAATAGCGGATGGCACCCTTTCCCCATTGCCAGGCTAGCGGCAGCCATTTAGAAAATTTTTGCTGTTTCCATGGGAACGACGGCCAATTTGAAAATTCGAAACTCAAAAGTTAAGTCTACATAAGCTAGGCAAAATTTGTTATAAGTTTCATTAAATTTAACTCATTTTGAAGTTTTTTATAATTTTGCTGTTCCCATGGTAACGGCGGTCATTTTGAATATTCCAAAGTCAAACCCCCGCTGCAATTTCTTCCCTCCATAATCATATATACCATCATATACCATTTAATGTCTCTAGAGTAAATTTAACATTGATGTTCTGGAATGTTCTGTGAAAATTCAAAGTTTTGACCTTTTTGCATTGTTTCCATGGTAACTGCAGATATTTTGGAAATTCCAACGCCAAATTCCACATCTTCCAATGTTGCTCATCGTTACTGTGAAGTTTCATGAAGTTTGGAGCATTTTGATATTTTTGAAAATTTTGGTGTAGTTTCCATGGAAACAAATTAGGTCCAATGAGTGCCAAAATCATCCAACACCTGTATATAGTGGGCACCTACATTGTATTAAAATATGATGATTCTGAGTGTAAGCATATTCAAACAGTTCACCAAAACAAAAAACAGACATTTTTCACATTTGTTTCGTTTCCATGGCAACGGCAGCCATCTTGATGATGCCATACCTCACTGCACTATTTAATGTGGTGGTCAACATTATGGTATAGTTCCATCAATATTGTTTAAGCCAATTCTGAGAAATAGTATGGACAAAAAAGTGTGGAAGAATAAATATAAAAATAATAAGACAAAAAGAAACGAACAATAACAATATGTCACCCCAACTCCGTTGAGGGTGCCATAACTAGATTTGCCATTGCAAGCAATAGCGGATGGCACCCTTTCCCCATTGCCAGACCAGCGGCAGCCATTTAGAAAATTTTTGCTGTTTCCATGGTAACGGCGGCCATTTTGAAAATTCGAAACTCAAAAGTTAAGTCTACATAAGCTAGGCAAAATTTGTTATAAGTTTCATTAAATTTAAAGCATTTTGAAGTTTTTCATAATTTTGCTGTTCCCATGGTAACGGCGGCCATTTTGAATATTCCAAAGTCAAACCCCCGCTGCAATTTTTTCCCTCCATAATCATATATACCATTTAATGTCTGTAGAGTAAATTTAACATTGATGTTCTGGAATGTTCTGTGAAAATTCAAAGTTTTGACCTTTTTGCATTGTTTCCATGGTAACTACAGATATTTTGGAAATTCCAACGCCAAATCCCACATCTTCCAATGTTGCTCATCGTTACTATGAAGTTTCATGAAGTTTGGAACATTTTGATATTTTTGAAATTTTTGGTGTAGTTTCCATGGAAACAAATTAGGTCCAATGAGTGCCAAAATCATCCAACACCTGTGTATAGTGGGCACCTACATTGTATTAAAATATGATGATTCTGAGTGTAAGCATATTCAAACAGTTCACCAAAACAAAAAACAGAAATTTTTCACATTTGTTTCGTTTCCATGGCAACGGCAGCCATCTTGATGATGCCATACCTCACTGCACTATTTAATGTGGTGGTCAACATTATGGTATAGTTCCATCAATATTGTTTAAGCCAATTCTGAGAAATAGTATGGACAAAAAAGTGTGGAAGAATAAATATAAAAATAATAAGACAAAAAGAAACGAACAATAACAATATGTCACCCCAACTCCGTTGAGGGTGCCATAACTAGATTTGCCATTGCAAGCAATAGCGGATGGCACCCTTTCCCCATTGCCAGACCAGCGGCAGCCATTTAGAAAATTTTTGCTGTTTCCATGGTAACGGCGGCCATTTTGAAAATTCGAAACTCAAAAGTTAAGTCTACATAAGCTAGGCAAAATTTGTTATAAGTTTCATTAAATTTAAAGCATTTTGAAGTTTTTCATAATTTTGCTGTTCCCATGGTAACGGCGGCCATTTTGAATATTCCAAAGTCAAACCCCCGCTGCAATTTTTTCCCTCCATAATCATATATACCATTTAATGTCTGTAGAGTAAATTTAACATTGATGTTCTGGAATGTTCTGTGAAAATTCAAAGTTTTGACCTTTTTGCATTGTTTCCATGGTAACTACAGATATTTTGGAAATTCCAACGCCAAATCCCACATCTTCCAATGTTGCTCATCGTTACTATGAAGTTTCATGAAGTTTGGAACATTTTGATATTTTTGAAATTTTTGGTGTAGTTTCCATGGCAACATAGTAGGTCAAATGAGTGCCAAAATCATCCAACACCTGTGTATAGTGGGCACCTACATTGTATTAAAATATGATGATTCTGAGTGTAAGCATATTCAAACAGTTCACCAAAACAAAAAACAGAAATTTTTCACATTTGTTTCGTTTCCATGGCAACGACAGCCATTTTGATGATGCCATACCTCACTGCACTATTTAATGTGGTGGTCAACATTATGGTATAGTTCCATCAATATTGTTTAAGCCAATTCTGAGAAATAGTATGGACAAAAAAGTGTGGAAGAATAAATATAAAAATAATAAGACAAAAAGAAACGAACAATAACAATATGTCACCCCAACTCCGTTGAGGGTGCCATAATAATAAAAAAAGAAACGAACAATAACAATATGTCACCCCAACTCCGTTGAGGGTGCCATAATAAGAAAAAAAAGAAACGTAGAATAACAATATGTCACCCCAACTCCGTTGAGGGTGCCATAACTAGAATTGCCATTGCAAGCAATAGCGGATGTCACCCTGGTCCACTAATTGCCACTAAGCGGCAGCCATTTCGAAATTTTAACATTAAATTAATTTATTTACTTTACAATGCATCAGTTTGCAAAATTTTAGAAAGTTTAAAGCATTTTTTAAATTTTGATGTTTTTACTGTTTCTATGGCAACGGCGGCCATTTTGAAAATTCCAAAGTCGTACTTATGCTTCATATTGTACTCCCCATAATATTTTACAATCATATAAAATTTAATAGCTGTACAACACTTATGTTCTGGAATGTTCCATCACATTTTCTCATTTTGATGTTTTTGCCTTGTTTCCATGGTAACGGCAGCTATTTTGGAAATTCCAAAGTTGAATGCCACATCTAGATTTGCCAGGCAACATTTCTGTAAAAGTTTTATATATTTTTAAAGAATTTTCAAATTTTTGATATTTTTGATCAGTTTCTATGGCAACATCGTAGTTCCAATGGATCTCAAAAACATCCACAGCGTGTATATAGAGGACAGCTACATTGTATAAAAATATGATGATTAAACGTTTTGTCATAGTCAAATTATTCACCAAAAACTAAAACTTCATTTTTTCACTCTTTTTCTGTTTCCATGGTAACAGCAGACATCCTGGAAGTGCCAATCTCGACTGCACTTCGGACAATGGTTATTAACATTCTGGTATAGTTCCATTACAATTGGTCCATACGTTTTCAAGAAATAGTCTGGACAAAAAAGTGTGGAATAATAATAATAAAAAAAAGAATCGTACAATAACAATATGTCACCCGACCTCCGTCAGGGTGACATAATAATAATAATAATAGGGAAAAAGAAACAGAGGAAAAGCAATATGTCACCCGACTTTGTCGATCGGGTGACATAATAATAATAATATGAAACTAGATTTGCCATTGCAAGCAATAGCGGATGGCACCCTTTCCCCATTGCTAGGCCGGCGGCAGCCATTTAGAAATTTTTTGCGGTTTCCATGGCAAAGGCGGCCATTTTGAAAATTCGAAACTCAAAAGTTAAGTCTACATAAGCTAGGCAAAATTTGTTATAAGTTTCATTAACTTTAAAGCATTTTGAAGTTTTTCATAGTTTTGCTGTTCCCATGGTAATGGCGGCCATTTTGAATATTCCAAAGTCAAACCCCCGCTGCAATTTTTTCCCTCCTTAATCATATATACCATCATATACCATTTAATGTCTCTAGAATAAATTTAACATTGATGTTCTGGAATGTTCTGTGAAAATTCAAAGTTTTGACCTTTTTGCATTGTTTCCACGGTAACAACAGCGATTTTGGAAATTCCAACGCCAAATTCCACATCTTCCAATGTTGCTCATCGTTACTGTGAAGTTTCATTTAGTTTGGAGCATTTTGAGATTTTTGAAATTTTTGGTGTAGTTTCCATGACAACATAGTAGTTCCAATGATCGTCAAAATCATCCAACACCTGTATATAGTGGGCACCTACATTGTATAAAAATATGATGATTCTGAGTTAAAGCATTACCATACAGTTCACCGAAACTAAAAACTGTATTTTTTCACATTTTATCAGTTTCCTTGGCAACGGCGGCCATTTTTTACCATTCCAATGTCTTTTGCACTACTTCACATGGCGGTTCATATTATGGTATAGTTCCATCAACATGGGTCTGACCAATCCAGAGAAATAGTATGGACAAAATGTGTGGAAGAATAAAAATAATAATAATAATAATAAAAAGAAAAAAAAGAAACGAACAATAACAAGATGTCACCCCAACTCCGTTGAGGGTGCCATAACTAGAATTGCCATTGCAAGCAATAGCGGATGTCACCCTGGTCCACCAATTGCCACTAAGCGGCAGCCATTTCGACATGTTAACATTAAATTAACCTAATTTACTTTACAATACATCAGTTTTTAAATTTTTAGAAAGTTTAAGGCATTTTTTAAATTTTGATGTTCTTACTGTTTCTATGGCAACGGCGGCCATTTTGAAAATTCCAAAGTAATGCTTCTGCTTCATATTGTGCTCCCCATAATATTTTACAATCATATAACATTTAATGGCTGTACAACACTAATGTTCTGGAATGTTCCATCACATTTTCACATTTTGATGTTTTGCCTTGTTTCCATGGTAACGGCAGCCATTTTGGAAATTCCAAAGTTGAATGCCACATCTAAATTTGCCAGGCAACATTTCTGTAAAAGTTTAATATATTTTTAAAGAATTTTCAAATTTTTGATATTTTTGATCAGTTCCCATGGCAACATCGTAATTCCAATGAATCTCAAAATCATCCAAAGAATGTATATAGAGGACACCTACCTTGTATAAAAATATGAAGATGAAATGTTTTGTTATAGTTAAATTATTCACCAAAAACTAAAACTTCATTTTTTCACTCTTTTTCTGTTTCCATGGTAACAGCAGACATCCTGGAAGTGCCAACATCGACTGCACTTCTGACAATGGTCATTAACATTCTGGTATAGTTCCATTACAATTGGTCCATACCATTCCAAGAAATAGTATGGACAAAATGTGTGGAATAATAATAATAAGAATAAAAAAAAGAATCGTACAATAACAATATGTCACCCGACCTCCGTCAGGGTGACATAATAATAATAATAATAGTGAAAAAGAAACAGAGGAATAGCAATATGTCACCCGACATTGTCGATCGGGTGACATAATAATAAGAAAAAAAGAAACGAACAATAACAATATGTCACCCCAACTCCGTTGAGGGTGCCATAATAATAGGGAAAAAGAAACAGAGGAAAAGCAATATGTCACCCGACATTGTCGATCGGGTGACATAACTAGATTTGTAATTGCTAGCAATAACGGATGGCACCCTTCCCCCATTGCCAGGTGAGCGGCAGCCATTTTGAAAATTCCAAAGTCAAATAGTGCATCTACAGATGTCTAGTAACATTTTTGCAAAATTTCATTAAGTTTGAAGCATTTTGAAATTTTGGATAATTTTGCTGTTTCCATGGTAACGGCGGCCATTTTGAAAATTCCAAACTCAAAGGTCAAGTCTACATAAGCTAGGCAACATTTGTTATAAGTTTCATTAAATTTAAAGCATTTTGAAGTTTTTCATATTTTTGCTGTTTCCATGGTAACGGCGGCCATTTTGAATATTCCAAAGTCAAATTTTTTCCCTCCATAATCATATACCATTTAATGTCTCTAGAATAAATTTAACATTGATGTTCTGGAATGTTCTGTGAAAATTCAAAGTTTTGACCTTTTTGCATTGTTTCCATGGTAACAACAGATATTTTGAAAATTCCAACGCCAAATTCCACATCTTCCAATGTTGCTCATCGTTACTGTGAAGTTTCATTAAGTTTTGAGCATTTTGATATTTTTGAAATTTTTGGTGTAGTTTCCATGGCAACATAGTAGTTCCAATTGATGTCAAAATCATCCAACACCTGTATATAGTGGGCACCTACATTGTATTAAAATATAATGTTTCTGAGTTCAAGCATATCCAAACAGTTCACCAAAACAAAAAACTGGATTTTTTCACATTTGTTCTGTTTCCATGGAAATGGTAGCCATCTTGAACCATTCCATGCTTACTGCAACTCTGCACATGGGGGTCCTTACTATAGTAGAGTTCCATCAACATTGGTCCATTGGATTTCGAGAAATCACCTGGACAAAATTTGTTGCAAGAAGAAAAATAACTAGATTTGTAATTGCTAGCAATAACGGATGGCACCCTCGTCCCCCCATTGCCAGGCGAGCGGCAGCCATTTTGAAAATTTCAAAGTCAAAGAGTGCATCTACACATGCAAGTCATCATTTTTGTAAAATTTCATTAAGTTTGGAGCATTTTGAAATTTTGGACAATTTTGCTGTTTCCATGGTTACGGCAGCCATTTTGGAAATTCCAACTTCAAAATGCAACTCCGCACATGTCAGTTACTATTCCTGTAAAGTTTCATCCAGTTTGCAGCATTTTAATTTTTTTGGAAATTTTGAACATTTGTGCTGCAACCATGGTTACAGTAGATAATTCCAAAATTCTAAAAGCGTACATCTCTTTGCCACATGTCATGTTATATATCAATACAGTTTCATTAACTTTGGTGCACTACTCTCTGAGAAAATGCTGGTTTTATGCATTTTTCCATAGGGTCAATGCAAAACTTGGCCCCAGTTTCCATGACAACGGCGGCCATTTTGAACTTTCCAAATATTGTCTTGACATCTTGGCATACTGGAGAATATTTTCATAAAGTTTCATCCAGCTGGATGTTATAACGAAAGAGTTAGAATTTTTGATATTTGAGCTGTTTCCATGGTAACGGCAGCCATTTTGAAAATTCCAAAGTCAAACTGCAAATCAGCACATGCCAGTTAACATTCTTGTGTAGTTTCTTCCAGTTTGGACCACTTTGATTTTTTTCGCATTTGTGCTGTTTCCATGGAAACGGCGGCCATCTTTTACCATTCCATAGCAAGGTGCACAACTTCAAGTGGGGTTCTTCATGATAGTTGAGTTCCATAAACATTGGTAGGTTCAATTCTGAGAACTCGCGCGGACAAAATGTGTGGAAGAAAAATAAAAATAACTAGATTTGCCATTGCAAGCAATAGCGGATGGCACCCTTCCCCCATTGCCAGGCGAGCGGCAGCCATTTTGAAAATTCCAAAATCATAGAGTGCATCTACTCATGCCAATTGTCAATTTTGTAAAGTTTCATTAAGTTTGGAGAAATTTTGAAATTTTTGAAATTTTTGCTGTTCCCATGGAAACGGCGGCCATTTTGAATATTCCAAAGTCAAACCCCCGCTGCAATTTTTTCCCTCCATTATCATATATACCATCATATACCATTTAATGTCTCTAGAATACATTTAACATTGATGTTCTGGAATGTTCTGTGAAAATTCAAAGTTTTGACCTTTTTGCATTGTTTCCATGGTATCTACAGATATTTTGGAAATTCCAACGCCAAATTCCACATCTTCCAATGTTGCTCATCGTAACTGTGAAGTTTCATAAAGTTTGGAGCATTTTGATATTTTTGAAATTTTTGGTTTAGTTTCCATGGCAACATAGTAGGTCCAATGAGTGCCAAAATCATCCAACACCTGTATATAGTGGGCACCTTCATTGTATTAAAATATGATGATTCTGAGTTAAAGCATATTCAAACAGTTCACCAAAACAAAAAACAGAAATTTTTCACATTTGTTTCGTTTCCATGGCAACGGCAGCCATCTTGATGGTGCCATACCCCACTGCACTATAGAATGAGGTGGTCTACATTATGGTATAGTTCCATCAATATCGTTCAAGCCAATTCCGAGAAATAGAATGGACAAAAAAGTGTGGAAGAATAAATATAATAATAAGAATAATAAGAAAAAAAGAAACGAACAATAACAATATGTCACCCCAACTCCGTTGAGGGTGCCATAACTAGATTTGCCATTGCAAGCAATAGCGGATGGCACCCTTCCCCTATTGCCAGGTGAGCGGCAGCCATTTTGAAAATTCCAAAGTCAAAGATTGCATCTACAGATGTGTATTAACATTGTTGTAACTTTTCATTAATTTTGGAGCATTTTGAAATTTTTGAAATTTTTGCTATTTCCATGGTAACGGGTACCATTTCTAAAATTCCAAAGACAGGTGCCACTTTGGGACATGCCATCTTACATATCTATAAAGTTTCATTGGGATTGATGCTATATTCTTCAAGAAAATGCATCTTTAATGTATTTTCCCATAGGGCCAATGTTAAACTTTCGCCCTGTTTCCATGACAATGGCGGCCATTTTGGAATTTTCTTATATTGTCACAACATCTAGGCATACCAAGGAACATTACCACTAAGTTTCATCCAGGTAGGTCTTATAATGAAAGATTTAAAATTTTCATTTTTTTTCACATTTGATCAGTTTCCATGGCAACGGCGGCCATTTTTTACCATTCCAATGTCTCTTGCACAACTTAACATGGCGGTTCATATTATGGTATAGTTCCATCAACATTGGTCTGACCAATTCTGAGAAATAGTATGGACAAAATGTGTGGAAGAATAAAAATAATAATAATAATAATAAAAAGAAAAAAAAGAAACGAACAATAACAAGATGTCACCCCAACTCCGTTGAGGGTGCCATAATAAGAAAAACTAGATTTGTAATTGCTAGCAATAACGGATGGCACCCTCGTCCCCCCATTGCCAGGCGAGCGGCAGCCATTTTGAAAATTTCAAAGTCAAAGAGTGCATCTACACATGCAAGTCATCATTTTTGTAAAATTTCATTAAGTTTGGAGCATTTTGAAGTTTTGGACAATTTTGCTGTTTCCATGGTTACGGCAGCCATTTTGGAAATTCCAACTTCAAAATGCAACTCCGTACATGTCAGTTACTATTCCTGTAAAGTTTCATCCAGTTTGCAGCATTTTAATTTTTTTGGAAATTTTGAACATTTGTCCTGCAACCATGGTTACAGTAGATAATTCCAAAATTCTAAAAGCGTACATCTCTTTGCCACATGTCATGTTATATATCAATACAGTTACATTAACTTTGGTGCACTACTCTCTGAGAAAATGCTGATTTTATGCATTTTCCCATAGGGTCAATGCAAAACTTGGCTCCAGTTTCCATGACAACGGCGGCCATTTTGAACTATCCAAATATTGTCTTGACATCTTGGCATACTGGAGAACATTTTCATAAAGTTTCATCCAGTTGGATGTTATAACGAAAGAGTTAGAATTTTTGATATTTTAGCTGTTTCCATGGTAACGGCAGCCATTTTGAAAATTCCAAAGTCAAACTGGAAATCAGCACATGCCAGTTAACATTCCTGTGGAGTTTCTTCCAGTTTGGACCACTTTGATTTTTTTCGCATTTGTGCTGTTTCCATGGAAACGGCGGCCATCTTTTACCATTCCATAGCAAGGTGCACAACTTCAAATGGGGGTCCTCATTATGTTATAGTTCCAACAACATTGGATCACTCAATTCTTAGAAACACGATGGACAAAATGTGTGGAAGAATAATAAAAATAACTAGATTTGTAATTGCTAGCAATAACGGATGGCACCCTTCCCCTCATTGCCAGGTGAGCGGCAGCCATTTTGAAAATTCCAAAGTCGAAGAATGCATTTACAGATGTCTAGTAACATTTTTGCAAAGTTTCATTAAGTTTGAAGCATTTTGAAATTTTTGATATTTTTGCTGTTTCCATGGTTACGGCGGCCATTTTGAAAATTCCAACTTCAAAATGCAACTCCGCAAAAATCAGCCACTATTCCTGTTAAGTTTCATCCAGTTTGCAGCACTTTATTTTTTTTGGAAATTTTGAACATTTGTGTTGCAACCATGGTTACAGTAGATAATTCCAAAATTCTAAAAGCGTACATCTCATTGCCACATGTCATGTTATATAGCAATACAGTTTCATTTACTTTGGTGCAATACTCTCTGAGAAAATGCTGATTTTATGCATTTTTCCATAGGGTCAATGCAAAACTTGTCCCCAGTTTCCATGACAACGGCGGCCATTTTGAACTATCCAAATATTGTCTTGACATCTTGGCATACTGGAGAACATTTTCATAAAGTTTCATCCAGTTGGATCTTATAACGAAAGAGTTAGAATTTTTGATATTTTAGCTGTTTCCATGGTAACGGCAGCCATTTTGAAAATTCCAAAGTCAAACTGGAAATCAGCATATGCCAGTCAACATTCCTGAGGAGTTTCTTCCAGTTTGGAACACTTTGATTTTTTTCGCATTTTTGCTGTTTCCATGGAAACGGCGGCCATCTTTTACCATTCCATAGCAAGGTGCACAACTTCAAATGGGGTTCCTCATTATAGTTGAGTTCCATAAACATTGGTCCGTTCAATTCTGAGAACTCACGCGGACAAAATGTGTGGAAGAAAAATAAAAATAACTAGAATTGCCATTGCAAGCAATAGCGGATGTCACCCTGGTTCCCCAATTGCCACTGAACGACAGCCATTTCGAAATGTTCCATCAGTAAATGTAGATATACCCATAACAAAAGATCTTTCTGTCAGTTTTCATAGCTTTATGTACGTTTTTCTGTTCTCAACAATTGTGGCGTTATCATGGCAACGGCGGCCATTTTGGAAATTCCGAACTCAAAAGTCAAGTCTACATTAGCTAGGCAACATTTGTTTTAAGTTTCATTAAATTTGAAGCATTTTGGAGTTTTTCATATTTTTGCTGTTTCCATGGTAACGGCTGCCATTTTCAAAATTCCAAAGTCTAACTTCTGCTGCAAATTGATCTCTCCAGAATTATATACCATCATATATCATTTAATGTCTCTAGAATAAATTTAACACTTATGTTCTGGAATGTTCCATGAAAAATTCACCCCCCTCAAATTATGTCTAGAGACCCCCCAGTTGAAAAAAAAATGTACCATGTTGAAGTGTGCATGAGTCTCTTAATATTATAGAAGTTTCATATAAATTGGAACACATTTCTATTTTTTACATTTTTGCTGTTTCCATGGCAATGGCAGCCATTTTTTTAATTCCAAAGTAAGGTGCAAAACTACACATGGTGATTAACATTATGTTATAGTTCCATCATCATTGGTCCATTCAGTTCCGAGAACTAAGCTGGACAAAAAGTGCGGAATAAGAATAAGAAAAAAAGAATCGTACAATAACAATATGTCACCCGACCTCCGTCAGGGTGACATAACTAGATTTGCCATTGCAAGCAATAGCGGATGGCACCCTTCCCCCATTGCCAGGCCAGCGGCAGCAATTTAGAAATTTATTTGCTGTTTCCATGGCAACGGCGGCCATTTTGAAAATTCCAAACTCAAAAGTCAAGTCTACATAAGCTAGGCAACATTTGTTATAAGTTTCATTAAATTTGAAGCATTTTGAAGTTTTTCATATTTTTGCTGTTTCCATGGTAACGGCGGCCATTTTTAATATTCCAAAGTCAAACCCCCGCTGCAATTTTTTCCCTCCATAATCATATACCATTTAATGTCTCTAGAATAAATTTAACATTCATGTTCTGGAAAGTTCTGTGAAAATTCAAAGTTTTGACCTTTTTGCATTGTTTCCATGGTAATAACAGCTATTTTGGAAATTCCAACTCCAAATGCCACATCTTCCAATGTTGCTCATCGTTACTGTGAAGTTTCGTGAAGTTTGGAGCATTTTGAGATTTTTGAAATTTTTGGTGTAGTTCCCATGGCGACATAGTAGTTCCAATGAGTGCCAAAATCATCCAACACCTGTATATAGTGGGCACCTACATTGTATTAAAATATGATGATTCTGAGTTAAAGCATTACCATACAGTTCACCGAAACTAAAAACTGTATTTTTTCACATTTGTTCTGTTTCCATGGTAACGGCAGCCATTTTTTACCATTCCAATGTCTCTTGCACAACTTCACATGGCGGTTCATATTATGGTATAGTTCCATCAACATGGGTTTGACCAATTCCGAGAAATAGTATGGACAAAATGTGTGGAAGAATAAAAATAATAATAAAAAGAAAAAAAAGAAACGTAGAATAACAATATGTCACCCCAACTCCGTTGAGGGTGCCATAACTAGATTTGCCATTGCAAGCAATAGCTAAGGATGTCACCCCGTTCTGGACATTGTCACAGTAGCAGCAACCAGTTTGAGTGTACAAAAGTCAAATGACACGTCCAGTATACATGCCTTTGACACCCCCCCCCCCCTTTTTTTCTCTTCTCGTAGACTAAGAGTGATGTCTATATATAGTTGGGGAACTCTTTAAAATCTTAAATTAGACACACGCACGAGGTAGATAGGTGGTGTCACGTGATACTGAAGTATATTATCGTGGACTTGGAACATTACTATTCTTTTTAGAGGGGACCTTGGACAGACAACATGTGTATATATTGACGGAGCGGCATACTAACTGTTCATTTTATTCTTCAATTACTCGCGCATCACACGATACATGTATCTTATCTTGTACAATTTAATTACACGCTTATCGATTGATTTTTAGCTCATGTGTATATTGCAGCAGGTGTTTGATTAACGGATGTGTACTTTAGTGCAAGTGCAGAAATGTCACTTATGTGTACTCGTCGTGTTTCTGTCTCTCTCAGTGGCGATTCTTTCTTCAAAGCACGATTTATGTATAGAATAGAAGCACGTTAAATTGTATATTAGTTTTCTTCTAGCATATTCTAGAAGATGTTTTGCCGTACAGATTTGTATTTGATCGTATGCACATAGTCATGATTACAGAATTTTGCCTGAAAGTTGCGATTTTTTTTCTTTTTTTTTTTTTGCTGTTTCCATGACAACGACGGCCATTTTGAAAATTTCAAGGACAGATGACGTTTCAATAGCATTTTACCGGGAATGAGCTTAAAATTTGCAAGAAAATGATACTTTGACGTTTTTTCCCATATGGGTCAATATTGCACTTTTAGCCTTTTCTCCATGGTAACAGCAGCAATCTCAAAAATTCCAACGGCAATGAATTCTACAGTTCATACTCTTGTTACAAAGGGGGAGTATTAGGGGTCGTATCTGTAACGGTTGATTTACTATGAATTAATTAAGGAATTATTTTCGTTTTTTTCACGTTTGCACTGTTTCCATGGCAACGATAGCCATTTTGAAAGTTTTTAAGATGGATTTCACGCTTTCGCCTGACCAGTTACAATGTCTGAAAGTTTCGTTTATTTTGGACCATTTTTCGGTTATTCACATTTTTGCCGTTTCCATGGTAACGGCGGCCATCTTGAAAATTCCAGACCCTAACTGCACATCTGCACATGGGGATTGTCATTATGGTACAGTTTTATCAATGTATGTCAAGTCATCTCCGAGAACTCGGCTGGACAAAAAGTTTGGAAGAAAAATTTGGAACAATAACAATATATCACCCCTATTTCCATAGGGGTGACATAATAAGAAAAAAAAGAAACGTAGAATAACAATATGTCACCCCAACTCCGTTGAGGGTGCCATAACTAGATTTGTAATTGCTAGCAATAACGGATGGCACCCTCGTCCCCCCATTGCCAGGCGAGCGGCAGCCATTTTGAAAATTTCAAAGTCAAAGAGTGCATCTACACATTCAAGTCATCATTTTTGTAAAATTTCATTAAGTTTGGAGCATTTTAAAATTTTGGACAATTTTGCTGTTTCCATGGTTACGGCAGCCATTTTGGAAATTCCAACTTCAAAATGCAACTCCGCACATGTCAGTTACTATTTCTGTCAAGTTTCATCCAGTTTGCAGCATTTTGATTTTTTTGGAAATTTTGAACATTTGTGCTGCAACCATGGTTACTGTAGATAATTCCAAAATTCTAAAAGCAGACATCTTATTGCCACTTGTCATGTTATATATCAATACAGTTTCATTTACTTTGGTTCACTGCTTTCTGAGAAAATGCTGATTTTATGCATTTTTCCATAGGGTCAATGCAAAACTTGGCCCCAGTTTCCATGACAACGGCGGCCATTTTGAACTATCCATATATTGTCCCCCGCTGCAATTTTTTCCCTCCATAATCATATATACCATTTAATGTCTCTAGAGTAAATTTAACATTGATGTTCTGGAATGTTCTGTGAAAATTCAAAGTTTTGACCTTTTTGCATTGTTTCCATGGTAACTAAAGATATTTTGGAAATTCCAACGCAAAATGCCACATCTTCCAATGTTGCTCATCGTTACTGTGAAGTTTCATGAAGTTTGGAGCATTTTGATATTTTTGAAATTTTTGGTGTAGTTTCCATGGCAACATAGTAGGTCCAATGAGTGCCAAAATCATCCAACACCTGTATATAGTGGGCACCTACATTGTATTAAAATATGGTGATTCTGAGTTAAAGCATATCCAAACAGTTCACCAAAACCAAAAACTAGATTTTTTCACATTTGTTCTGTTTCCATGGAAACGGTAGCCATCTTGAACCATTCCATGCTTACTGCAACTCTGCATGTGGGGGTCCTTACTATAGTAGAGTTCCATCAACATTGGTCCATTGGATTTCAAGAAATCCCCTGGACAAAATTTGTTGCAAGAAGAAAAATAAGAAAAAAAAGAAACGTAGAATAACAATATGTCACCCCAACTCCGTTGAGGGTGCCATAATAAGAAAAAAAAGAAACGTAGAATAACAATACGTCACCCCAACTCCGTTGAGGGTGCCATAACTAGAATTGCCATTGCAAGCAATAGCAGATGTCACCCTGGTTGCCCAATTGCCACTAAACGGCAGCCATTTCCAAATGTTCCATCAGTAAATGCAGATATATCCATGACAAAAGATCTTTCTGTCAGTTTTCATAGCTTGATGTACGTTTTTCTGTTTTCAACAATTGTGCCGTTTCCATGGCAACGGCGGCCATTTTGGAAATTTCAAACTCAAAAGTTAAGTCTACATTAGGTAGGCAACATTTGTTTTAAGTTTCATTAAATTTGAAGCATTTTGGAGTTTTTTCATATTTTTGCTGTTTCCATGGTAACGGCGGCCATTTTGAAAATTCCAAAGTCTAACTTCTGCTGCAAATTGTTCTCTCCATAATTATATACCATCATATACCATTTAATGTCTCAAGAATAAATCTAACACTTATGTACTGGAATGTTCCATAAATAATTCACCCCCCTCAAATTATGTCTAGAGACCCCCCAGTTGAAAAAAAAATGTACCATGTTGAAGTGTGCATGAGTCTCTTAATGTCATAGAAGTTTCATATAAATTGGAACACATTTCTATTTTTCACATTTTTGCTGTTTCCATGGCAATGGCAGCCATTTTTTTAATTCCAAAGTCAGATGCAAAACTACACATGGTGATTAACATTATGTTATAGTTCCATCAACATTGGTCCATTCAGTTCCAAGAACTAAGCTGGACAAAAAGTGCGGAATAAGAATAATAAGAAACTAGATTTGCCATTGCAAGCAATAGCGGATGGCACCCTTCCCCCATTGCCAGGTGAGCGGCAGCCATTTTGAAAATTCCAAAATCATAGAGTGCATCTACTCATGCCAATTGTCAATTTTGTAAAGTTTCATAAAGTTTGGAGAACTTTGAAATTTTTGAAATTTTTGCTGTTCCCATGGTCACGGCGGCCATTTTGAATATTCCAAAGTCAAACTCCCGCTGCAATTTTTTCCCTCCATTATCATATATACCATCATATACCATTTAATGTCTCTAGAATACATTTAACATTGATGTTCTGGAATGTTCTGTGAAAATTCAAATTTTTGACCTTTTTGCATTGTTTCCATGGTATCTACAGATATTTTGGAAATTCCAACGCCAAATTCCACACCTTCCAATGTTGCTCATCGTAACTGTGAAGTTTCATAAAGTTTGGAGCATTTTGATATTTTTGAAATTTTTGGTTTAGTTTCCATGGCAACATAGTAGGTCTAATGAGTGTCAAAATCATCCAACACCTGTATATAGTGGGCACCTTCATTGTATTAAAATATGATGATTCTGAGTTTAAGCATATTCAAACAGTTCACCAAAACAAAAAACAGAAATTTTTCACATTTGTTTCGTTTCCATGGCAACGGCAGCCATCTTCATGGTGCCATACCCCACTGCACTATAGAATGTGGTGGTCTACATTATGGTATAGTTCCATCAATATTGTTCAAGCCAATTCCGAGAAATAGAATGGACAAAAAAGTGTGGAAGAATAAATATAACTAGAATTGCCATTGCAAGCAATAGCGGATGTCACCCTTCCCCTATTGCCACTAACCGACAGCCATTTCAAAATGGTTTAACAGTGAATGCACATATATTCATGGCAATACATCTTTCTGTAAATTTTCAGTACATTCAGAGCATTTAAAAAAAAAAATCACAATTCTGCCGTTTCCATTGCAACGGCAACGGCAGCCATTTTGAAAATTTTGAAGTCAAAAGTCTCATCTGTACTTGCCAGTTAACAATAATATCAAGTTTCATTAAGTTCAAAGCATTTTGAGAAATTTTGACTTTTTTGCAGTTTCCATGGCAACGGTGGCCATTTTGGAAATTCCAAAGTCATCCAGACTTGCCAGTCAACTATTATATTAAGTTTCATCAATTTAGGAGCATTTTGAAATTTTTGAGATATTTGATCCTGTATCCATGGTAACAGAGTAGTTCCAATGATTGTCAAAATCAATGAAAACCTGTATATAGTTGATAACTATATTGTGTAAAAATTTGTTGATTTCAAGTTCAAGCATATCAAAATTATTCACCAAACCCTGAAGTTTTTAGAGCATTTTGACACTTATGCTCTGTTTCCATGGTAACGACAGACATTTTGGAAATTCCAACGCCAAATTCCACATGTACCAATGTTGCTCATCGTTACCATGAAGTTTCAAAAAATTTGGAGCATTTTGATATTTTTGAAATTTTTGGTGCAGTTTCCATGGCAACATAGTAGTTCCAATGATTGCCAAAATCATCCAAAATCAGTATATGGCTGGCACCTACATTGTATCAAAATATGATGATTCTGAGTTTAAGAATCTCCAAATTATTCACCAAAACCAAAAACTGGAATTTTTCACAATTATTCTGTTTCCATGGAAACGGCAGCCATTTTTTATGGTCTTAGACCCACCTGCACCCCGAAATTTTTTGTTCCACCTTATAGTGAACTATCATCAAGATTGGTTCCATTTCACTCCAAAAAACATGCCGGACAAAATAGGTGGAAGTATAATAATAATAATAATAATACAGAAAAAGAAACAGAGGAAAAGCAATATGTCACCCGACATTGTCGATCGGGTGACATAATAATAATAATAAGAAAAAAAGAAACGAACAATAACAATATGTCACCCCAACTCCGTTGAGGGTGCCATAACTAGATTTGCTATTGCAAGCAATAGCGGACGATGGCACCCCGTACTGCACATTGTCACAGTAGCATCAACAATTATGAGTGTACAAAAGTCAAATGGCATATCTATTATACATGTCGGAATCAGCATGTCTAAACCCCCCCCCCCCCTTTTTTTTTCTCTTCCGTAGAATACGTTTCAGTTCTATACATAGTTTGGGAATCCTTTTTAAATGTAAAATTAGACACGCGCGCAAGTAGGAAGGTGGTGTCACGTGATACTCAAGCATATTAATATTCTTTTTAGAGGGGACGTAGGACAGACAACATGTGTATATATTGACGGAGCGGCGTATTAACTGTTCAATTTATTCTTCAATAGCTCGCGTATCATACAATACATGTAACTTATCGTGTACAATTTAATTACATGTTTATCGATTGATTTCAGCTAATGTGTATATTTTAGCAGGTGTGTCATTCACGGATATGTACTTTAACGCAAGTGCAGAAATGTCAGTAATTTGTACTCTGAGTGTTTCTCGTTCTCTCGGTGGCGATTTTCTCTTTAAAGCACATTAAATAAAATACATATTTTTATTCTAGAATATTCTAGTACATGTTAGCAGTACAGCAATTGCATGTGACCATTCGCACACACTCCTAATTACGATTTCCGTGGAATTGTTGTTATATTTTTCAAGAAAATGCAGCTAAAACGCATTTTCCCATAGGGTCAATGTTAAACTTTTGTCTAGTTTCCATGGCAATGGCAGCCATTTTGAAAATTCCAAGTACTGTTGGTACCTCGGGGCACCACTGCCAACATTTACATAAACTTTCAAGACTTTGCCTCTTATAACGAAAGATTTAAAATTTGGATTTTTTTTTACATTTTTTTTGTTTCCATGGTAACGGCGGCCATTTTTTACCATTCCAATGTCTCTTGCACAACTTCACATGGCGGTTCATATTATGGTAGTTCCATCAACATGGGTCTGACCAATTACGAGAAATAGCGTGGACAAAATGTGTGGAAGAATAAAAAGAAAAAGAAAAAAAAGAAACGTAGAATAACAAGATGTCACCCCAACTCCGTTGAGGGTGCCATAAAAAAGAATCGTACAATAACAATATGTCACCCGACCTCCGTCAGGGTGACATAACTAGATTTGCCATTGCAAGCAATAGCGGATGGCACCCTTCCCCTATTGCCAGGTGAGCGGCAGCCATTTTGAAAATTCCAAAGTCAAAGACCGCATCTACACATGTCTATTAACATTGTTGTAAAGTTTCCTCAATTTTGGAGCATTTTGAAATTTTTGAAATTTTTTGTAGTTTCCATGGAAACGGCGACCATTTTGGAAATTCCGAAGTCCAATGTCTTATCTTTACTTGCCATTGGTCATTTATAATGAGTTTCATTAAGTTTGGCGCATTTTGAGATTTTTGGAGATTTTTGCTGTTTCCATGGTAACGGTATTCATTTCGAAAATTCCAACAACAGTTTCAACATCGACTTATGCCATGTTATATATTCCTAAAGCTTCTTTGAATCTGATCCTATATTCCTTTAGAAAGAGCTGGTTTGGTGTTTTTCCCCATAGGTTCAATGTTACACTTTTCTCCAGTTTCCATGGCAATGGTAGAGATTTTGCAGAAGCTATGTACTGTTGGTACCTCAGGGCACCACTGCCAACATTTACATAAAGTTTCATTAGGTTGGCTCTTATAACGAAAGATTTAGAATTTTGATTTTTTTTTACATTTTTTTAGTTTCCATGGTAACGACGGCCATTTTGTACCATTCCAATGTCTCTTGCACAACTTCACATGGCGGTTCATATTATGGAATAGTTCCATCAACATTGGTCTGACCAATTCCGAGAAATAGCGTGTACAAAATGTGTGGAAGAATAAAAATAAGAAAAAAAAGAAACGTACAATAACAATATGTCACCCCAACTCCGTTGAGGGTGCCATAACTAGATTTGCCATTGCAAGCAATAGCGGATGGCACCCTTCCCCCATTGCCAGGCCAGCGGCAGCCATTTAGAAAATGTTTGCTGTTTCCATGGCAACGGCGGCCATTTTGAAAATTCCTAACTCAAAAGTCAAGTCTACAAAAGCTTGGCAACATCTATTATAAGTTTCATTAAATTTAAAGCATTTTGAAGTTTTTCATATTTTTGCTGTTTCCATGGTAACGGCGGCCATTTTGAATATTGCAAAGTCAAACCCCCACTTCAATTTTTTCCCTCCATAATCATATACCATCATATACCTTTTAATATGTCTCTAGAATAAATTTAACATTGATGTTCTGGAATGTTCTGTGAAAATTCAAAGTTTTGACCTTTTTGCATTGTTTCCATGGTAATAACAGATATTTTGAAAATTCCAACGACAAATTCCACATCTTCCAATGTTGCTCATCGTTACTGTGAAGTTTCATGAAGTTTGGAACATTTTGGGATTTTTGAATTTTTTGGAGTAGTTTCCATGGCAACATAGTAGTTCCAATGAGTGCCAAAATCACCCAACACCTGTATATAGTGGGCACCTTCATTGTATAAAAATATAATGGTTCTGAGTTCAATCATATCCCAATAGTTCACCTAAACAAAAAACTGGATTTTTTCACATTTGTTTAGTTTCCATGGCAACGTCAGCCATCTTGATGATGCCATACCCCGTTTGCACAATTTCATATAGTGGACTACATTATGGCATAGTTTCATCAATATTGTTCAAGCCAATTCCGAGAAATAGCATGGACAAAATGTGTGGAAGAATAAAAATAATAACTAGATTTGCCATTGCAAGCAATAGCGGATGGCACCCTTCCCCCATTGCCAGGCCAGCGGCAGCAATTTAGAAATTTATTTGCTGTTTCCATGGCAACGGCGGCCATTTTGAAAATTCCAAACTCAAAAGTCAAGTCTACATAAGCTAGGCAACATTTGTTATAAGTTTCATTAAATTTGAAGCATTTTGAAGTTTTTCATATTTTTGCTGTTTCCATGGTAACGGCGGCCATTTTTAATATTCCAAAGTCAAACCCCCGCTGCAATTTTTTCCCTCCATAATCATATACCATTTAATGTCTCTAGAATAAATTTAACATTCATGTTCTGGAAAGTTCTGTGAAAATTCAAAGTTTTGACCTTTTTGCATTGTTTCCATGGTAATAACAGCTATTTTGGAAATTCCAACTCCAAATGCCACATCTTCCAATGTTGCTCATCGTTACTGTGAAGTTTCGTGAAGTTTGGAGCATTTTGAGATTTTTGAAATTTTTGGTGTAGTTCCCATGGCGACATAGTAGTTCCAATGAGTGCCAAAATCATCCAACACCTGTATATAGTGGGCACCTACATTGTATTAAAATATGATGATTCTGAGTTAAAGCATTACCATACAGTTCACCGAAACTAAAAACTGTATTTTTTCACATTTGTTCTGTTTCCATGGTAACGGCAGCCATTTTTTACCATTCCAATGTCTCTTGCACAACTTCACATGGCGGTTCATATTATGGTATAGTTCCATCAACATGGGTTTGACCAATTCCGAGAAATAGTATGGACAAAATGTGTGGAAGAATAAAAATAATAATAAAAAGAAAAAAAAGAAACGTAGAATAACAATATGTCACCCCAACTCCGTTGAGGGTGCCATAATAAAAAGAAAAAAAAGAAACGTAGAATAACAATATGTCACCCCAACTCCGTTGAGGGTGCCATAACTAGAATTGCCATTGCAAGCAATAGCGGATGTCACCCTTCCCCCATTGCCACTAAGCAGCAGCCATTTCAAAACAATTTAACAGTGGATGCAGATCTATGAATTGCGATATATCTTTCTATAAATTTTCAGTACATTTAGACCTTTGTAAAAAGTTTCATACTTCTGCTGTTTCCATGGCAACGGCAGCCATTTTGAAAATTCCAAAGTAAAAAATCTCATCTATACATGCCAGCTAACGATAATATTAAGTTTGATTAAGTTTGGAGCATTTCGAAAATATTTGACATTTTTGCAGTTTCCATGGCAACGGTGGCCATTTTGGAAATTCCAACTTCAAAAGTATGATGCAGTCTTGACAGTCAACAATCATATGATGTTTCATTAATTTTGGAGCATTTTGAAATTTTTGATCCTGTATCCATGGTAACATAGTAGTTCCAATGATTGTCAAAATCATTCAAAACCTGGATATAGTGGACAACTATATTGCATAAAAATTTGATGATTTTAAGTTCAAGCATACCAAAGTTATTCACCAAACCCGGAAGTTTTTGGAGCATTTTGACCTTTTTGCATTGTTTCCATGGAAACGGCAGACATTTTGGAAATTCCAACGCCAAATTCCACATCTACCAAAGTTGCTCATCGTTATGGTAAAGTTTCAAAAAATTTGGAGCATTTTCATATTTTTGAAATTTTTGGTGTAGTTTCCATGGCAACATAGTAGTTCCAATGATTGCCAATATCATCCAAAACCAGTATATGGGTGGCACCTTCATTGTATTAAAATATGATGATTCTGAGTTTAAGCATCTCCAAATTATTCCAAAAAAACAAAAAGTGGAATTTTTCACAATTGTTCCGTTTCCATGGAAACGACAGCCATTTTTTATGGTCTTAGACCCTACTGCAACCCGCAATTTTGTGTTTCCTATTATACTTAACTATCATTAAGATTGGTTCCATTGGCTCCGAGAAAAGTGGCGGACAAAATAGTTGGAAGAATAATAATAATAACAAAGAAACAGAGGAAAAGCAATATGTCACCCGACATTGTCGATCGGGTGACATAATAAGAAAAAAAAGAAACGTAGAATAACAATATGTCACCCCAACTCCGTTGAGGGTGCCATAAAAAGAAACGTAGAATAACAATATGTCACCCCAACTCCGTTGAGGGTGCCATAATAATAAGAAAAAAAAGAAACGTAGAATAACAATATGTCACCCCAACTCCGTTGAGGGTGCCATAATAAGGAAAAAAAGAAACGTACAATAACAATACGTCACCCCAACTCCGTTGAGGGTGCCATAATTAAGCATCTATTTTTAATACAAAAAAAAATCCTTTAAATGTACTCCTTTAATTGAAGCAAAAAATCCGGGATTCTAATTCCCTGACCCCCTTGGTTGTTTAGTGGTTGACCCTCAAGGGGTGACTTCCTTTGATTTGAACAATCAATGCATCTGAATGGTTGGAAACACACCCTTTCTCTTGGGTCGGGAACTCCCTTTAAGAATAAATGTATCCTCCCCTGATGGCCCCAAAACGGGAGTTTCTAAATATTCGATATTTATCTTTGTGCGTTGATGTTGTCTGGGCGTCGGGTTTCTAATCAAGACAAAACTATCATTCAGTGTCCGAATATGAATGTTTCTTTAATCTCTTAGAAGAAGGGGGGCTTTTTCTATAAAACCGTAAGATATAAAATACAGTTATGATTACATTTATTTAACTGATACAGGTAAGTACTTTTGGTTATAATATTGACTTTATCTTAAGTCTCTACTTCTATATCCAACGTTTGCCACGAAATGCCGTCCGTCTTATACTCGTTCATATTGACAATTGCATACAAGGAGCATGATGTATCTTCTTTTTTGGGGGAATAAGAGTACGCGAATAGAAACGGCCAACTCTGACCTGCTGATCCATATTAGCACATGGATTTAACGGGAATATGCAAAACAGCAACTTTGACATTTGTAAAATATACTCACTTGTCAAAGTTTGAACGAACATAGCCAAAGTAAGGTTACTAGTGAGGCTCAAAGTTGATAAAAACAATAAACCAATTATTAGATGAGTATACAAAATCAGAAAATGTTGTGGTAAGTGCATTATCAACTGAATGTGTAAAGAACAAATCATCAAAATAATTTTTTAATTGCACCAAGCTAGATATTTTGTGCTATTGTCATATTGTAAAAATTAACAAAATTTGATTTTGAGACTTTTCGGACATTTATACTATAATTGCGTAAAATCAGTGTTTTTCTTATATTTGCGATATATCACTTACGGATTTTGTTATTTTTCTATTTTACAAGGTTTAGGTCAAGTTTAGAAGATTACGCTAATATACTTCATGTTTCAATTTGTTCCCGAATTAGCAACATTTTACCTAAATTCATTTGTTATTCGTATATGTTCAATTCCATAAATAAGTCTGTATGTTTTATTGTTAATTATTATCTATGTGCTAATTCTTTTGAAATCCTTTCATTGAATTTGTCACTCATTTAGAAAAATATTTGTCAAGTCTATCCAACATGTTCAAGTAATTTTAAGTTTTTTATATAAACTGTTTTGTTATTTCGATATGGCAATTGTATTTAGTATTACACTGAGCAGTTCCAACTCTGTACAATTGTATTCCATGCTAAACTATTGAATGATACATCACGCAAACATCTTTTGTTGCAAGAGTTAGTCCACGAGCCAGAGTCGGTGCTGACTAGTTGTATTGTTTATTGTGTGTGTGTGGTTCCTGACCATCACATCAACCAGTAACCAGACTCAACCAGTTTCTATTTGAGACATATTTTGAAGTGTTACCATATGAAATTGTAAAGAAGAAAAAACCAATAGTCAATTAATTGTTCAGTGGATATGCTTGTAGTCTTTCTGTACGACAACGAGCAAGACTTGTCACACTAACTACAAAACGACTGTAAATATCATACATTCGGAGGACGTGTTTTTCAACAGACTGTTGGCATTCCAATGGGAACCAATTGTGCCCCTCTTCTTGTCGACTTGTTTCTTTATTAAAATGAGGCTGACTTCATACCGGAACTTCTTAGGAAGAAAGATAAGAAGTTAGCAATATCCTTTACCTCTACTGTCCGAATGGTGAAGTTTAAATCACCCCCTCGTAAAATTTACGGACGCTATCACGAGTTGGTTGGCCGTTATGGAATAACCGTTTAACAAATGATATCGGATATGTTCCTTACGTCGTAACTACAACCCCACTTCCCTTTCATGAATGTGACCTACCGAATAAGACTATTTACCGGATTTGTTATAACATAAGCCATACGACGGGTGCCACATGTGATGCAGGATCTGCTTATCCTTCTGGAGCACCTGAGATAACCCCTAGTTTTTGGTGGGGTTCGTGTTGCTTATTTTTTAGTGTTCTATTGTTTGTCTGTTTGTCTTCTTTTATTTTTAGCCAGGCGTTGTCAATTTGTTTGACTGTCCCTCTGGACTATTTCGTTCCTCTTTTATATATGTTGGACAAGTTATAGGCGAATCTTTTTGGACGAATTGTAATGTGTGCCAAATAGACATACATATTATGATTTGCAAATATGAAAACTTGTAAACAACAAATAAATGTAGAACTTTTTACGTCATAGTATGCAAACCTTTTTAATCAGTTAACCAAAATCATATTAAAAAGATGGAAATACCTTCATTCATTATGCTTTTTATGTTAAAAATCTATTGGTGTGCTAATTCATGAAATCAATAATTAAATTAATACTGTTGAGATAATCTCTTATTTTAATGACTCGCCACTACACTATTTTATCCTAATTACTGACATTTATCGAACATGCTTATAGACAATAATTTTTATACGAATTAAAACATTTCAAACGATCGAAATCCGGACTGAAAAATGAAACTTGATTTTTTTTTTAAATCAATGTATTTTTCATAACCCATAGCCAGGTACTTAATAGTTTTTAGTTCAATTTGTTTAATGGCTTGATAACCGGTCAACGAAATCAAATGGTATTTCGGGAAGAAACAACGTGTCGACTTGAAATATCATAGCATGTTTTGGTGGGTTTTTTTTTTTGTATTTTGAGAATGTGTATGGTCTACACAAATTCTCAAAATATTAAAAACAAAAAATAACAAAAAAATATGAAAACAAATGAGGAGGAAGAATTTTTGAATAATAAAAACCACCGGAAAAAACTCATTTAACATTTGTGTTGATGATACTTTTTTTTATTTACATCCTTTTTATCTAAAACCGTTTTTTGAAAATCCCAGGAAATATGTATTATTGTCTATTCCTACAATAATCAAAACTAATAGACTATTCTACCAAATTTGTTTGAAATATAATATAATGCCTACATTCTATTTGAACAATGAAATATTCATTGTCAACCTCTACGATGGTCATAATTCTTTCTAAACAGAATAGAATCGAAAGATTTTCAGTTTAAACCTTCCTGCAATATGATCAAACGAATGAACAACAAGCGCATTATGAAAATGTTCCCCTCTTTCATTAGTGAGTAAATTAAAAAAGATCAAGGTCGTCTGTTAAATGTTAAAGGAAATATTGAAACTGCGTTAGGAACATATCTGATTGCAATTTATTTTCCTACGAACATGTACTTATTATTTTAATTTCTTGTTTAATGTATCAATCTACAACACTACAGGTGAGTAAATGTTATCAGAAGGTTCAGTAAACCTACGTTTTCATCGTGTTGATACCGTTCTTGTCATAGCCACTATCACTATATATTTTTTTCATTAATGAAACAACCGATTGCGATTTATTATCGGATATCTATTTTACATGAATATTAGCAGATGCCACTAGTTGAATAGTAGTCGAAATAGTTACGACGTTAGATGCACAATGTAACTTAAAAACTGTAAGAGGAGATAGCCGGACAAACTATGATAATTTATGCAGCTAGTACAAAACACTAGAGGCTCTCAAGAGCCTGTGTCGCTCACCTTGGTCTATGTGCATATTAAACAATGGACACAGATAAATTCATGACAAAATTGTGTGTTGGTGATCGTGATGTGTTTTTAGATCTTACTTTACTGCACATTCTTGTTGCTACAATTATCTCTATCTATAATGAACTTGGCCCAGTAATTACAGTGGAAAATATTTTCTAAAAATTTACAAAAATTTACAATACTTATGAAAATTGTTAAAAAGATGACTATAAAGGGCAATAACTCCTTAAGGGGTCAATTGACAATTTTGGTCAGTTTGACTTATCTGCAGATCTTACTTTGCTGAACATTATTGCTGTTTACAGTTTCTCTCTATCTATAATAATATTCAAGATATTCAAAAATCTGCAAAATTACCTTAAAATTACTAATTCTGGGGCAGCAACCCAACAACAGGTTGTCCGATTTGTCTGAAAATTTCAGGGCAGATAGATCTTGACCCGATCAACAATTTTACCCCTGTCAGATTTGCTCTAAAATCTTTAGTTTCAGAGATATAAGCCAAAATCTACATTTTACTCCTATGCACTATTTTTAGCCATGGCGGCCATCTTGGTTGGAAGGCCGGGTCATTAGACACATTTTTAAAACTAGATACCCCAATGATGATTGTGGCAAAGTTTGGTTAAATTTGGCCCAGTAGTTTCAAATGAGAAGACTTTTGTGAAATATTACTAAAATTTTAGAACAAGAGTGCACACACTGAAATGTCTCGCCTTCTTTACTAATCATTGATATTATGTTGAAAGTCCTAAGTATAAAGCGTTATTACAACTGTCACATAAACTTAACATTAAACAAGATAGTTAAACAAAGACCAATAAACTATGAAAATGAGGTCAAGGTCAGATGAACCATGCCAGGCAGACATGTACAGCTAACAATGCTTCCATACAACAAATATAGTTGACCTATTACTTATAGTTTAAGAAAAATAGACCAAAACACAAAAACTTAACATTGTCCAATGAACCGTGCAATTGAGGTCATGGTCAAATAAAACCTGCGGGACTGACATATAGATCATAATATATTTCCATACACCAAATATAGTTGACCTTTGGCATATAATATTAGATAAAAAGATCAAAACTTAAAAACTTAACTTTGACCACTGAACCATGAAAATGAGGTCAAGGTCAGATGACATCTGCCCGCTAGACATGTACACCTTACAATCATTCCATACAACAAATATAGTAGACCTATTGCATAAAGTATGAGAAAAACAGACCAAAACACAAAAACTTAACTATAACCACTGAACCATGAAAATGAGGTCAAGGTCAGATGACACCTGCCAGTTGGACATGTACACCTTCCAGTCCTTCCATACACCAAATATACTAGCCCTATTGCTTATAGTATCTGAGATATGGACTTGACCACCAAAACTTAACCTTGTTCACTGATCCATGAAATGAGGTCGAGGTCAAGTGAAAACTGTCTGACGGGCATGAGGACCTTGCAAGGTACGCACATACCAAATATAGTTATCCTATTACTTATAATAAGAGAGAATTCAACGTTACAAAAATTCTGATTTTTTTTTTCAAGTGGTCACTGAACCATGAAAATGAGGTCAAGGACATTGGACATGTGACTGATGGAAACTTCGTAACATGAGGCATCTATATACAAAATATGAAGCATCCAGGTCTTCCACCTTCTAAAATATATAGCTTTTAAGAAGTGAGCTAACACCGCCGCCGCCGCCGGATCACTATCCCTATGTCGAGCTTTCTGCAACAAAAGTTGCAGGCTCGACAAAAATGGTTAAAAATTGACTACAAAGGGCAATAACTCCTTAATGGGTCAACTGACAATTTTGGTCAGTTGACTTATCTGCAGATCTTACTTTGCTGAACATTATTGCTGTTACAGTTTATCTTTATCTATAATAATATTCAAGATAATAACCCAAAACTGCAAAATGTCCTTAAAATTACTAATTCGGGGCAGCAACCCAACAAAGGGTTGTCTGTTTTGTCTGAAAATTTCAGGGCATATAAATTTTGACCTGAAAAACAATTTAACCGCTGTCAGATTTGCTCTAAATGCTTTAGTTTCAGAGATATAAGCCAAAATCTACATTTCACTCCTATGTACTATTTTTAGCCATGGTGGCCATCTTGGTTAGTTGGCCAGGTCATTAGACATACTATTTTTAAAATTAAATACCCGAATGATGATTGTGGCCAAGTTTGGTTAAATTTGGCCCAGTAGTTTCAGAGGAGAAGATTTTTTAAAAGATACTAAATTTTTTTAAAAATGGTTAAAAATTAAATATAAAGGGCAATAACTCCTTAATGGGTCAACTGACAATGTTGGTCATGTTGACTTATTTGTAGATCTTACTTTGCTGAACATAATGGCTGATTACAGTTTTTATCTCTATCTATAATATACAAGATAATAATAATAAAACTGCAAAATTTCCTTAAAATTACTAATGTGGGGGCAGCAACCCAACAACGGGTTGTCCAATTTGTCTGAAAATTTCAAGGCAGATAGATCTTGACCTAATAGACCATATTACCCTTTGTCAGATGTGATCTGAATGCTTTGGTTTTAGAGCTATAAGCCAAAATCTACATTTTACCCCTATGTTCTATCTTAAGCCATGGCGGCCATCTTGGTTGGTTGGCAGGGTCATGCCACACATTTTTAAAACTAGATACCCAAATGATGATTGTGGCAAAGTTTGGTTTAATATGGCCCAGTAGTTTCAGAGGAGAAGATTTTTGTAAAAGTTTACGGACGACGGACGACGGACGATGGACGCCGGACGACAGACGACGGAAGCCAAGTGATGAGAAAAGCTGACTTGATCTTTCAGGTCAGTTGAGCTAAAAATGAATATGTCAAATAACCTGGCATTGGGAAAACGATCAAAATTTAATTATGAAATATCCTACGAAATATTTTAGCTGTAGCTCATATATTGAAGGAGAAGATAGCGAATGAAGATACTGATAGGAATTAACATTATTTTACGAACTTGGAATATTATTAAGTGCTCTAGGGGCAATCAATCTCTTTATTGAGTGTATTCAAAAATTCGTTTCATTGTCCGTGCACAGTTATGATTAATTCATAACTTCCTTTTAAGGCATTTCATTTCATGTATGGATTAGTTTAAGTGGTGTAAGTAGTTTCATAATTTTGGAAATATTATTAAATTCTATATAAGCCGTCAGATGACACAACTGTATAAAGAAATAGTAGAAATTATATAAGATGCCTAAATGTAGTACATGGAATATTTACTGTGGAATTATCTTTTCGTGAACTTATAGTTAAAATCGATAAATTCAAGATTTGAGTTATTATAACTAAATCTTATTTCACAGCCATAACCGTGAATTTGTAGTCCACATGCTCCAGTTCTTTACATCAGATACTACTTCATTGTGAGAAGTTTTTAACTAAAATTAAATGTTCAAATAAAATGTCATTTATATTATATTTTTCTAATTTTGTCGGATTGTTGGAAATTTCTGTCCCTACTTTAAACAGGGGGTCCAGTAATCTGAGTTTTGGTAACCGTTATAGTTAAAGATTTATGATATATTTAATTGTAAAACTTTTTTTGCATCGCTATAACATGTTTGTTATTGTTTATCAATAATCGGTCTCACTAATTATCGACAAGAAGAAATTTAACATCATGAAGCGACAAGAAGAAATTTAACATCATGAAGCGACAAGAAGAAGAATTATACTATTGTTAGCAGACATAGATAGTCTGTCTATTGTCTATGTCAATTAATATTTTATACTTAACGTTAAAATGCCACATTTTGATTAGCTAATACGAGGGCGACAATTTCCTCTATCCCATGGATGAGCGGAAGACTTTTTTTTAATATCACCCTCTTGTGCAGACCAATCCAAAATCGATAGTTCAAAAGACAATTAATTGAATTTACATAAATAATTAAAGACAAAGCTCAAGTTTTACGCTTTGGCTCAACATAATGAAAGTAAACTAACTTGCTTCACTTTTATTATTTTTTCTTATAACTGTAACGTTGTAATGTACTAAATTTAAAATTCACCATAAAGACATTAATGATATATATAGGAAACTCAGTATGATAAATTAAATAACACATAGCTCAGAGGGTGATAGTGGAGATTGGAACCCCTTGAAAAAAACATTGTCAACCTTGGCTTTGCCTCAGTAACTGTTGTCAATGTTTTCTAGGGGTAACAATCTGCTCTATCCCCCTATCAGCTATGTGTTATTTGGATACAGTTTCAAGTATTACATTGCATGTATGTTTACACAATGTTTAGTTAACGGCAATCTCCCGTCATTATGGAAATAGGGAATGTGTATAAGAGACAACAATCCGACTAAAGGTAAAAAAAAAATGTCGAAGACTACCAATGGGTCTTCAATATGTTCAACACAGCGAGAAAATCCCGCACCTGGAGGCGGCTTCAGCTAGCCCTTAAACAAAATAGCCTAGGGTACAAGTTCAGTAAAGATAGACGTCATACTAAATTCAAAAACATGTACTAAATAAACTAAATTTAAAATGAAAAAAGTTCAGAGTCTCTTGACTTGGGACAGGCTAAAAAGGCGGCGTGGTTAAACATATATAGTGATATTTCAACTCTCCTCCTTTACCTATAGCAAATGTAGAAAAACAAACACACAGCAATAGATTAAATCTTTAGGTTAACTTATTATTGAAGTTTAAACATTTAAGAATGATAAAAAAAAATAATAATAATAGCAAAACTTAGTTACTGTATGGTACACTTTTACTAATTTTAATCTAAAATTACATTTAAATTCTAATTATTTATTTATTTTATTTATTTAGGTCCAGCAATACCTTAAAAATGTTTCCAAATGCACTGCTTTTGTGTTCCCAAAGTAGAATGTGTGGTGTAAATTATACAAGCATTTGACAAAAGGGCATGATGCCAAGTGCTGTCCCGTGATTTTTTCTTCTTCTGGAAAATGCCTATCCCAATGAATGAACATGACAGTTGTTTTTCCATTGTGTCCTTTGGTTGATTACGTTTGGTTCTGTTTGTTTTATGCACTTTTCTTTTAAGGGTTTACCTTTAAGTTCGTTTTTTTTGTTACACCTTTATTATATTCAGTAAAACAAATGTATTGGTCTTTTAATGGTTTAATCGCCCCGCCAATTCTCCCGCCAATTTATGGCGTTATTTTTTTTTATTTTTTATTTGTAATACCTCTCCGTGCCTTGCATTTAAAATATCTTAAATTGATTATAATATAAAACATGTAAAAAAAAAAAGAAACACTTACCCAAATATTTACAGATAACTTGAAACAGACAAATATACGATACCAGGTATTTTATTCCGAACATCCTTTCGTACCTCGATATCATTTAATTTAATATCAGGAAGTAAAAACACGTGGATAATTCGATAGGAACATATGCGCGTTACATTCTTCCGGAATATGATCTGACAGTCACATGATAGCAGTCTAAGGAAAACGAAAGTATGGCGACAAAAACAAGGCAGTTTACCACTAACTTTTTACTAACTTTTTATAATAAAAACCTGGACAAAAAAGTTATGTGTGGTATTATAGTACTTTATTTCTAGTTTTCAGTTTTAGAAATTGAAGTCCAATAGAATCATGACCAACTTCCTACGGAGCTTGTTTATGGTTTCCATGCCCACCGACATTTTAATCTCATTTATGAAAATTTGGAAGTCTCTTCGAATAATTCTCAAGAAAGATTTCAATGGGTTCCAAAATTATATTTTTAATATACACACTGCAGTATATTATAACCTTACATCCAATCACAGCGCTCCTAAAAAAATAAAAGTGACGCTACCCAAATTTGTGATCTGAGTGTTGTGGTAATAAGTATTGTGTATAGGTTTCATAATGTTTAGTTGGGACAAACTTAAGTTACAGAACGTAAAATAAACATTTTGCAATTTTTCGATTAATAAAGGGGCATAATTCGATAATGATAAAAGTGACACCAGCAAAATTCAACTTTTTCTGTGTTTTGTGGTAAAAAGCATTGTGTGAAAGTTTCTTAACATTTGGTTTAGGCAACTTAAGTTAGAAAACGGAAAAAAAACATTTAGCATTTTTTCCATTTATATGGGGACGGAGTGGAGTCCCCAATTACGGTAGAAAAATCAATTAAAATTTTTTTTTTTTTTAAATCGGGAAAATTTCCCGAATTTTTCATTCTACTAATGAACTCAAAATCGTTAACTTTTTTATTCAGATCTACTTCCGTTTCCGGTCTTCTTCCGTTTCCGGTCTTGTTTGCATGAGACTTTGAATAAAATGTATATTTATCAACATATTAACAAATATAGGAAGGAATTCAACACCCAATCATTTTTATTATTGTTTGATATGAAAAAGACGTTACCTGGATAACAGCGTTTCTTTGTTTACATTTAATATGACGTCATAACTTAAATAACGTCACAACTAAATCCCTAACAACAGAACCAATATTGGAAACGTTACGGTATTTCCGTTTCTTTTATCAACATGGTTGAATTAAAAAAAAAATAATACAGACTTCGTCCCCATTCACAGGTAATGCCTGCCTCATATTACAGGGGCACAACTAGAGAATGGTAAAAGTGACCCAACAAAAATTTTAACTTGATCTTTATTTTGTGGTTTTAAGCATTGTGTGTAAGTTTCGTTAATTTTGGAGAGGCAAATTTAAGTTAGAGAACGGAAACTAAAAATTTTGCGCAATTTTTCCATTCATATGGGGACGAAGTCCCCAATTATGGTAGAAAAATTAATAAAAAAAAAAATTCCCGAATTTTTCATTCTACTAATGAACTCAAAATCGTTAACTTTTTTTTCAGATCTACTTCCTGTTCCGGTTTTGCCCGCATTCGCGTAGAAATCTACTTCCTTTTCCTGTCTTGTTTGCATGAGACTTTGAATGTAATATATATTTATCAGTCTAGTAAAATAATATGAGGCAGGCATTACCTGTGAATGGGGACGAAGTCTGTATTAATTTTTTTTTAATTCAAATATGTTGATAAAAAAAAAACGGAAATACCGGATCGTTTCCGATATTGGTTCTGTTGTTAGGGATTTAGTTGTGACGTTATATTCAAGTTGTGATGTCATATTCAATATAAACAAAGAAACGCTGTTATCCAGGTAACGTTTTTTTTTCATATCAAACACTTATTAAAAATTGATTGGGTATTGAATTCCTTTCTATATTTGTTGATATGTTGATAAATATACATTTTATTCAAAGTCTCATGCAAACGGTGCAAACAAGAGCGGAAACGGAAGTATAGATCTGAAAAAAAAATATTTTAAAAGTTACAAAAGAAATAATTCATACAGACTTCGTCCCCATTCACAGGTAATGCCTGCCTCATATTAAAGGGGCATAACTATAGAATAATGCCATAAAAATTCAAACTTGATCTGTGTTATGTGGTAATAAGCATTGTGTTTAAGTTTATAACACTTGGTTGAGTCACATTTAAATAAACTTATCATAGGTACCAGGACTACATTTTGTATATACGCCAAAAGATAGAGAAATAGTCTGAAAACTCGCCTAGACACATACACATATTGGACAAAAGTGAGTTCAATCTAAAAAAAAACAACATTTCAACTAAAATCCTAATAAAAAGAAATGTTGCTGAATTATTATATGACCGATTTTTATGTAATAAATACTATAAGTGTTTATGTTCAATTTGTCAAAAAAATGTTCAGCTATATTTTGTTTTCGTGTGTCCCTCCGGGAGCAAGATTTTTTTTAAAGGTTGCTATGTATCTTATCCAAAATAAAATTGGAAAAATTTGCATTTCTTTTCATCTCATTACAGATCAGAAAATAAATACGATCCTTACTTAATTGCCTTATACATGATAAATTTTAAAACATTTCTTCAGCTAATTGTATTTATTTGAGTAGGTTCTCCGCTCTTGATAACAAAATGTCAAAGTAAGTATATGGCCTCGCATTTGTCAATTATACATGTTACGTCTTGCGACGCAGTACCGTGCGTAACGTCAACACGAACCCCATCAAAAACTGGGGGTGATCTTAGATACTCCGGAAGGGTAAGCAGATCCTGCTCCACATGTGTCACCCTTCGTGTTGCTCATGTTATTACACACACGGTAAATAGTCTTATTCGGTAGGTCACATTCGTGAAAAGGGAACGGGATTGTAGTGTGTACGACATAAAATAAATATCCGATATCATCTGTGAAACAGATATTCCATAACATTCAAGCACGTCGTGATGGCATCCGTTAAATTTACGAAGGGATGAATTTAACTTTACCATTTGGAACTCTTAGTTTAATAGCTTCCATGTGAGCAGCAACATCAATTGGGAGATATATACTCCCTATGCTGGCGCTGCTGGAATGTTGCTACATAGAAATTGAAAATTCTCAATTGGGAAGCTGAAATCATGTCTTTTGTCGTAAAGTTTTGTTTTGTAAGTCATCTCTTCGTAAATGTTACGAAAGCCATCACGAGTTGGTTGACTGTTATGGAATATCGGGGTTGAGTTCAATATCGTAGCAGCTACGTAGCTGCTATCAATATTTATGTAACAACTAGTCTATAGCTACACGTTCAATAGTCAAAATCTACGTAGCACTACGTAGCCGCTACGATATTGAACGTAACCCTGTTTAACAGATGATAGCCGATATGTTCCAAATGCAATTACAATCCCGTCCCTATTTCCAGAATGTGACCTATCGAATCAATCTTAATACGGGGTTTTTACTAACATGAACTTCACGAAAGGTGCCACTTGTGGAGCAGGATCTGATTACCCTTCGGAAGCACCTCAGATCACACCAGTTTGTGTTGCTCAGTCTTTGCTTTGTGTGCTATTGTTTGTGGTTATTTTTTTTCATTTTTAGTCTTGACGTTGTCATATTATTTTCGACTTATTAGTTTGAATGTCCCTTCTGTATATTTCGCCTCTCTTTTACTCTAACTAAATTAATACTTTTATACTGCAACTAGTTGTGTTTATTTCCTAAATATAGTAATACAGCTTTATGTGCAATGTCAATTTCATCATGGAACACTTTTTCCACGTCGACTATAATTCCAGACCAAGTAGACAATGTTCAAAATATGAAAAGGCTTCCAGTGAAGTAAAACTTAATTTAAAATCCTATATAAAATACGTTTTGGTGATCAGGAAATTGAGTAGAAATCATGCACATTATTTTTAAAGGCACTTACTACTTAAGGTTCATCATAACAAATATGACTGTATTTTTACCTCAAAAACTACTGTGTGTGCAGTTGGGAAAGTTTAAAGGCCTGGCATAAAATCTCTTGGATTTTAATGGGCATTTATTTTCGTTCGTGCAGAAGGTGTAAAAATAAACTAAGTTGGGATACAACTTTGAGATGCTCCCTCTCGGGCATCTTCGCTAGCCAAGTGTTACGATCCACTCCCGTTCTCTTAGGAGTGGATCGTAACCCTTTGCCCTCGAAGATGCCTCTCGGGTAACAACTGGTGTCTTTTGTACTACTGATTGTCCTTGATTGGCATGGACAATAGATATCTACACATCTATATGCGAGTTAAAGGTAGTAATTGAGTGGACAGTATCAAATGCATTTCAGGTGCTTGTTTATTTTAACACGTTCTGCAGGAAGGAAAAAAGTGCCCATCAAATTCCAATCACGATTTCATCTTTCTGAAACACAAAATGCATTTAACTTGTAAATATCTAGCGGATGCTAGGCCTTCAAATTTTCCAAACTGCACAGGTAAGTCTGTAGACAGAGAACTTTTTGAGGTGAAAATACGGCCATATTTGCTCATGTGTTATGATGCAGGTAAATGGCCATACTGCCATGACGTCCATAGGATGAAACGGCCATACCCCCGAAAAGATGAAACGGCCATAGTACAAAAACGGCCATACTTTGTAAAGACGTATCGTCCATGCTTTTTTTGTTTTGTTTTTTTTTTAGATTTTATATATGAAATATTTTGATACTTATAGATGGTTATTATAACTTTTTAATAAACTATAAGTGTTTTTACATTATGTATCATGTTTAAATTTGTTATATCATTTGTTTACTCATTATATATATCATACAGGAATGTGTTTAATCTTATTAAATATTGAAATATCATATTGTTTTCTAAATTATTTTTTTTATATCTTTCGTATAACAAACAACAAAATGCACAAAAATGATTCGAATGACTATATTATCAGAATACAATTCAAGATCACTATAAAAACACAGCACCCAAGCTGAGTTCAAGCGGAGTGCAAACATACATCGTTTGCATGGGTAGTAATATTCAAGCTGTTTGAGCAGTCTAAAAAGTAACACAGGCTTTGCAATACAGGTACTAGTATTTACAAATTTATTATTAATTTAGTTTTTCATTTGAATCATATTTCGTACTTTCGGTCATATTTTAGATACATTTGTTTTCCTTTAATTCTGGGTTTGAACCTTCCCCGATAAGAATTAATTCAATATTAAATGTTATTTGCATTTCAAATTTGTCCAATAAATGGACCATAGGTATCAATTAAAAGATATAAAAAAAGATGTGGTATGATTGCGGTATTATTCCCAATGAGACAACTCTTCATCAGAGACTGAATGGTACAGAAATTATTAACTACTAGAACACACCCGCGAAATCGCGGGCATTCAGAGCGTAGTTTAAAGTATGTAAAGTGTTGTTGGAAGAATTTTGTAAACTATTGAATGACTGGAGAATTTCAGCAAAAGTATCATAAGTCATAATATATAGGTTATTTGGGACAGGAAAATGCTAATTTTTTTTTATCCCTCCTCCTTTATTTCCAAAATTCCCAATTTTTGGTTTTCTATCAATTTCAATATGAACATAGTTTTCATTTAGTATGTTATGAACATTTAAGTAAGGAGCCTGTAATTCAGTGGTTGTCGTTTGTTTATGTGTTACATATTTGTTTTTCGTTCACTTTTTGTACATAAATAAGGCCGCTAGTTTTCTGGTTTGAATTGTTTTACATTGTCAGTTCGGAGCCTTTTGAAGCTGAGTATGCGGTATGGGCTTTGCTCGTTGTTGAAGGTCGTACGGTGACCTATAGTTGTTAATTTCTGTGTCATATATTGGTCTCTTGTGGAGAGTTGTTTCAACATGGCAATCATACCATATCTTCTTTTTTTGTAATCAATGAATTTTGTAAAAGATTTAATGAATGGAGAATTTCAGAAAAGGTATCAAAAGTTCACATGAATATTTTTAGCGCTTATCTGTCTCTGTATATTATGCCGAACATTCATTACTATATATAAATATAGTGTATTTACTTTCAATTCTAAGATTACTAATCGATCCATGGTGGTCATTGATATAGTATACAGACCCTCTCTATTTAATAAACTCTGTGACCGCCGTGGATAGTAAACTTGAAAATGATAGCAGATAGAATTCTGAAAATACACTTTATTCTTTGTATATGTATGTTCAAAGTATACAGAAAAACGCAAACCGGAAGTCTAATCTGACTTAAAATTTTGTCCAATGACGGGACAATATCCGGATGCCTTTTTTCTCGTTTTTCTCCCAAAATAACTCAATCTGAATAATCATATGAATGGATGACAAATGCGACTATGCACTGTACCTATAGGACACAGAGGCGTGTTGATTAATTTATTGTGGAAAGGAGAGAAGCGACACCAAAAATGAGGTCTTCTCGTTTAATAGTATAGATAGAAGAAGATCTGTCACCTTACTGCGACCTTTGACATTATTATCAGTGAGTGTATTGATATTATTTGACTGTAAACTACATCATGGATGTATGGCCGTCGCGTCTCGAAAGCTAAATGTATGAAACAGATTTAAAATAATCATCCATGCTGTAAAAGTATTCAACAAACTAGAGGCTCTAAAGAGCCTGTGTCGCTCATCTTGGTCTATGTGCATATTAAACAAAGGACACAGATGGATTCATGACAAAATTGTGTTTTGATTATGGTGATGTGTTTGTAGATCTTACATTACTGAACAGTCTTGCTACTTACAATTTTCTATCTATAATTAACTTGGCCCTTTAGAAACAGAGGAAAATATTTTGTAACCAGATGCTCCGCAGGGCGCAGCTTTATACGACAGCAGAGGTCGAACCCTGAACAGTTGGGGCAAGTATGGACACAACATTTAAGCTTGATACAGCTCTGAATTTGGATTGTGATTAAATAGTTGACACAACATAGGTTTCTGACACAATGAATGTGGTCTAAGAACTTAAAAACTTAAAAATTTTAAATTGGGCATTTACCTATTATGGTCCAATATCCAAAATCTAAATACATGGTTAGATTCAGCATTTCATAGAACCCCAAGAATTCAATTTTTGATGAAATCAAATAATGTTCAATTTAGACCCTTTAGACCTCAATGTGGACCAATTTGATAAACAGGCCCAAATATTAAAAATCTAAATACATGGTTAGATTCAGCATATTGAAGAACCCCATATATTCAATTTTTGTTGAAATCAAACAAAGTTTAATTTTTGACCCTTTGAACCTTAATGTAGACCAATTTGAAAACAGGACAATACTGTGCAATTGAAAATTTCTTGCTATTGCACAATATTGTGCAATTAGATATTTCTTGCTATTGCACAATACTGTGCAATTGAAAATTTCTTGCTATTGCACAATATTGTGCAATTGAAGATTTCTTGCTATTGCACAATACTGTGCAATTGAAATTTTTCTTGCTATTGCACAATACTGTTCCATTGAATATTTCTTGCTATTGCGGAATACTGTGCAATTGAAAATTTCTTGCTATTGCAAATTACTTAATATAATAATTTTGGAACCCGATTTGGACCAATTTGATAACCAGGCCCAAATATTAAAACTCTAAATACATGGTTAGATTCAGCATATCAAAGAACCCCAAGAATTCAATTTTTGTTAAAATCAAGCTAAGTTTAATTTTGGACCCTTTGGACCTTAATGAAGACCAATTTGAAAACAGGACCAAAAATTAAGAATCTGAATACACGGTTAGATTTGGCATATCAAAGAACCCCAATAATTCATTTTTTGATGAAATCAAACAAAGTTTAATTTTGGACCCCTTTGGCCCCTAATTTGTTGAGACCAAAACTCCCAGAATCAATCCAAACCTTCCTTTTGTGGTCATAAACCTTGTGTTAAAATTTCATAGATTTCTATTAACTTATACTAAAGTTATTGTGCAAAAACCAAGAAAAATGCTTATTTGGGAACTTTTTTTGGCCCCTAATTCCTGAACTGTTGGGACTAAAACTCCCAAAATCAATCCCAACCTTCCTTTTGTGGTCCTAGACCTTATGTTAAAATTTCATAGATTTCTGTTCTTTTATACTAAAGTTATTGTGCGAAAACCAAGAAAAATGATTATTTGGGCCCTTTTTGGCCCCCAATTCCTAAACTGTTGGGACCAAAACACCCAAAATCAATCCCAACCTTCCTTTTATGGTCATAAACATTGTCTTTGAATTTCATAGATTTCTATTTACTTTTACTAAAGTTAGAGTGTAAAAACCAAAGGTCTTCGGACGATGACGACGCCAACTCCAACGTGATACCAATTTACGACCAGTCTTATAAAAATTTACATAAATTTACCACATTAATAAAAATAGTTAACAAGAAGCTGTCATAATGACAGCAGACCGGATTCATTAACATTTATTTGTGTCCTGGCAATATCACAAGAACCATTACTGATGAATGGTGCAAGTGAAAATAGTCAATATCAAATTTGACCTCCATTTTGTCATCAGTATCAACATATTAAAATTTGAAAAAGCTTAGATTGAATGGTTCATGAGTAAATGCAACAACGTGAATGGAAACGCTATTTTACGATCTTTCAAGAACCATAACTCCTGAACGGTAAAAGTGAAAATCGTCATTATTGAACTTGACCTCGATTTTGTCATCAGTAACAACATATTAAAATTTGGGAAGCTTTGGTAGAACAGTTCATGTGTAAATGCAGGGACACGACTGGAAACTCCATTTTTCAATCTTTCAAGAACCATAACTCCTGAACGATAAAAGTCAAAATCGTCATTATTGAACTTGACCTCCATTTTGTCATCAGTAACAACATATTAAAATTTGGGAAGCTTTGGTAGAACAGTTCATGCGTAAATGCATGGACAAGACTGGAAACTCAATTTTTCAATCTTTCAAGAACCATAACTCCTGAACGGTAAAAGTCAAAATCGCCATTATTGAACTTGACCTCCATTTAGTAACAACATATTAAAATTTTAAAAGCTTTGGTTGAAAGGTTCTTGAGTTATTGCACGGACAACATTTGATTGCCGCCCGCCGTACATCCCCAAATCAATAACCGACATTTTTGTCACAAAAATCCGGTTAAAAATTAACTATAAAGGGCTATAACTCCTTAAGGGGTCAACTTAAACAGTATTCAAATAATAGCCAAAAACAGCAAAATTTCTTTGAAAATTACCAATTGGGGGGCAGCAACCCAACAACCAGTTGTCCAATTCATCTGAAAATTTCAGGGCATATAGATATGACTTGATAAACAATTTTAATCCCTTATCAGATTTGCTCTAAATGCTTTGGTTGCAGAGTTATAAGCCAAAATCTACATTTTAGCCCTGTGTTTATTTTAAGCCATGGCAGCCATCTTGATTGGTTGGCTGGGTCACCAGACACATTTTTCAAACTAGATACCCTAATAATGATTGTTCCAAAGTTTGGTTAAATTTGATCCAGTAGATTCAGGAGATTTTTGTAAAAGATGACAAAAATTTAAGAAAAATTGGTAAAAAAAGACTATAAAGGGCAATAACTTCCTAAGGGGTCAACTGACCATTTTGGTCATGTTGACTTATTTGTAGATCTTACTTTGCTGAACATTATTGCTGTTTACAGTTTATCTCTATCTATAATAATATTCAAGAAAATAACCAAAAATAGCAAAAAATTACTAGTTCAGGGGCAGCAACACAACAATCGGTTGTCCGATTTATCTGAAAATTTTAGAGCAGATAGATCTTGACCTGATAAACAATTTTACCCTGTCAGATTTGCTCTAAATGCTTTGGTTTCAGAGTTGTAAGCCAAAATCTACATTTTACCCCTATGTTCTACTTTTAGCCATGGTGGCCATCTTCGTTGGTTTGCCGAGTCACAGGACACATTTTCAAAAATAGATACCCTAGTGATGATTGTGGCCAAGTTTGGTTAAACTTGGCCCAGTAATTTCAGAGGAGAAGAGGACGCTGACGGACGACGGACACGCCAAGTGATGGGAAAAGCTCACTTGGCCCTTTTGGCCAGGTGAGCTAAAAAACAACTTATGATGAAAACCAGCTTTTGAGACTACAATAAATCAATCATGTAATGATGTATGTTATTCCATATTGACAGAACTAAACTAGACTTTTCAATACGAGTTGGATTTTGAATTACATCAGAAATACATAATACATGTTTTATATGTCTCTGATAACATATTCACATGCGTAAAAAAGTATATTCACAGCACAAAACTTTGCTTGCTTTAACCTGTATAATTATTGTAAAATCAATATTTGTTGGTTATTAATTGCCATTTAAAACATGATTTCTGTAAGAATAGGAAATAAAACCGTTACAGTCTTAAATTTCGGTAAAAAGTAGATCAATTGATGTTTGATAACCACATATTTATCTCATCAAAAGACTAATTGAATCATAACATAGAAGTGATCCAATTATGCCTGGATGAAATACAGGATATATTTGAAATGTTCTTTTATTGGCACATTGTTCATTTTTTCTTTGATCTTACTGCCTAATATTTTTGAAGATTATTGACAGGACTTGATACTTGAATATATTAGGCAATGACATCATGTATCAGGGTTGCAATGTCGCAAGTTTATGTCCATCTGTCTAAATTTCTCCAAAAATTAACCCGAATTCATTCATACAACGGAACAACTATTTCAACATGTACATATTGTATGTGTAAAAGTAGTTTTCCTAACTAATTTAATTTTTTTATATTCACAACTAAACAAAATTTTATTGAAGACAAATTGGTGAAAAAAGACTAAACATATAACTTATTGAAACTGACTTAATCACTTTAAATATCAGCTGGCCCAAACAGGCTCTCTTGATCTTCTTGCTGATAAAGTCAGTATCAAAAATAAAAATGCCATTATTCTATATGTCCTTGGCACTTTCGTGACATTCATTTCTAGAATGAGATATTAGACATGATAAACAAAGGATACATTAAACAAAAGACAAATGACTTTCCTAACTGAAATCTGTAAAAGCAATAAATATTTATTTAGTTGTGCATTTTTTTTTTATTTCAAACATAAATAATTCACAATGATGGATTCTCTCATACATGTATTTACAAATAGATAGCTTCTGCAGTATCAAACTAGTCTAGTAAAAGTCAATATTGTTGGATTATTATATCAAGGACAAATATTCAAAAGAAAACACCCTTTCTCACAAGATTTTACTATGGGTTTTAACAATTTTGATGGAAGAAAATAGTATATCTAGTCTCTTTCTAAATGTCAATTCAAGCTTAAGATTAATTTTGTTTAATGCATTTTCATTACAAACAATCAATACAAATAAAAGTGTCTGCATTCAACTAATACAATTTCCATCAAAAATAAATAGCACTAGTTGTATAAATTTTTTTTTTTTCAAAACATGAAGCATTGAAATAAATGGGTTCATAAGTAAATTGTTTAAGCACTATTAATACATATGAAAGATTAATCGATCATTACTATTTAATATGATTAATGATACATGCCTATTCCACCATTGAAGGGAGAATTTGCACTGCTTCTCTAGTTAAATTAAAAAAATTCAAGAAACTCTTATAAAATATTATATATTTAAGTGAGGAAAAACAATTGCATTTAGTAAAAAAAAAAATTATCTCAGCCAAATGGCTGCTTATTTTTACTTTTGAAAAACCCCACTGATTATGACTTAAGGAGGTAGACCTAGGTTAAGGGAAATAACTCTTAAAATCATCAGTACGTTTATGTCAACCATTTTTTAAGAATATATTCTAAGCTTCTAGGTTACATAGATTATTTCCAATCTGTTTCAGGTAAATGCTTAAAATTTATTGACAAAACTTGGCTTTTACAAATGCATAACTGATTTAAAGAGTTATCTCCCTGAACCAAGATCTACCCCCTTAAATGGGGAAAATTGTGATCCTTATCACTTCTGGGGTATAATAATACAAACATATTTTAGCAGAAATGAACAATAACTTTGATCACAAAATCAAGATCACAACACACTTTTTTTGACAATATTTTTAAACAAAACTTAAAAAGTTCCTAATTTTAACATTTGAACAAAATAAAATTCTTGTTTTTTTCATTTTTAAACAGTGTGGCAGCCAAAACTAAATCAATCCATAATCATAAACAGGACATAACATAACAAGATTGATTTGGACGTCACATCTGGACATAGGTCTTTTAACATCTACTTTGTCAAGCTCACAGATGAAACAAATTTCTCAACATGACCAAATAAACAAACAAACATTCCATTATAATTCTCTTATTCTATGCAAAGCAGAAAGGTGATAATGAATATCTGATAATTAATTGCATATTGTTGTGATGATTTGATATATATGTCATATGCAAATATAATCGTTGACAATGAAATCATTTACTGACATATAAAGTGTAAATTTCATATGAATTAAGACTAGGTATTGGATAGCAATATTTAAAATAAGTCTCTCACTGGTACATATGTAGTTTGAATAATGTAGATGTAAATGCAACATTCTTAAAAGGTTTAAAGTGGCTTACAATGCAATTATGATTTTAAAGACCATTGTTTTAAATTTGCTTTCTAAGCATTTCAGGGTAAACAATATCTAGATGCATATCAAGGTATAAAATATGCATAGCTCTTTGTTGAAAATTTGTAGGTATTATTATTTTAACTAGTATTCAAAACTAATAACAAAATATTTACAATTTAAGTACAGGGAAGTACAGGATTGCATTCATTAAGAATATTGAGGTAATGGTCAGGACTGATTTCTAGAATAATTTTTCAAGCTGCTACAGTATTTCTCATCCTGATTATAAAATTATTGAAATTATGCAAAAAATATTAAATCGCAGTAAATAAAAAAGCAGCACTAATTTAAAATGAAAGTAACTATAAGTCATCTTTGTCTTAGGGGCTCTACTTTAACTAACTGGTCGTTAAACAAATCCTAACCCTGACCTTTCTAATTTTTTATCCTTATCCCTAACCATGTCTAAACCAACCTATAAACTAAACTGAGCCCTAACCCTTAAGTCAAAGACAACCTTAAAGAGATCACAGATTTTAAATAATGAATATATACAAGATGAGGATATGAGCAAATCTGTGAAACAATAACAATGTCCTGAGAATAAATTCCTCATGTGTCTGGTTTTAATGTCGTCGCAATGAAATTTACAGCTTTTTATTTCAATCGTCTTTTTTAGGCCACAAATTGGTAAGATTCCTGAAAATGATATCTGAAAAAGAAATAAAAATGTTAAACATGTAGCAGCCTGTAGTTCAGTGGTTGTTGTTGGTTTATAACTGTAATATCAGGGCCTTTTATAGCTGACTATGGGGTATGGGCTTTGCTCATTGTTGAAGGCCGTACGGTTACCTATAGTTGTTAATGTCTGTGTCATTTTGGTCTCCTGTTGACACTTGTCTCATTGGCAATCATACTGCATCTTCTTTGTCATATTTGTTTTTGTAAATTGTTTTGTTATAAATTAGGTTGCTTTTTTTCCTGTGGATTTTTTTCTAACTTTCACGTACAGGCCTTATATACCAGACTATACAGTATGGGATTTGTTCATTATAGAAGGCAGTATCCATGGTGAGCTGTAACTACTTATATCCACCTCATTTGGTCTCTGGTAATTGGCCATCATAGCACATTTCCTTGTTTTATATGTCATATGGAATCTACTTTTAATTAGATGAGTCATATGTATATATATATTAATGGTTAACTTTCATTTACCATGATATAAATGGAGTGCCACTATTATTCTATCATTATGCATCTGAAGAAAATTCATGAAGGACCAAAACCAGTCAGGCTACAAATCATAACCAGGTACTGTTAACTGTGTTTTTTCAGCATTAACTATATTTTTTAGAGGGTCATAGTCATCAAAAATCCCAGAAATAAGTTGCTCTATACAATAAAGGGTGCAATCAACAGTTTTTTCTATGACGTCACATTTTGAGGGACCATGCATAAGTGACCCTTAGTGGAGGACTGATTAATAAAGATACTTGTATAACACTAGATATCACTGGAATCAGAATGTTCTCTAGTTTATAATGAAATAAAAATAATGTGTACTTTTAATATATTAAAAATATTCCATCCAATGAACATGGGGGAAAAAAGGTCTAATTTGAACATAAAAAACTTGAAACCAGGTCATGTGCACACCCATGACGACATGATCCATGCACATTTTACATAATCAAAACTGTATGAAATTTGTAGGTTTTTACCTGGCCTTTCAAAAAAATCTTGTTTCAGGGTACGGTTTCCTGCTCCGAAAAGAGCTACAGTGGCTGCAAATAAGTTTTCAATTTTCACTGCCAAAAAAATAGGATGTTTACAGTTTTGTCTCCCCTCAAAACATGTAAAGTTAATATAATTTTTAAAATTATTTCAATCATTCAACCTGTTTTAATTGAAAGCTAATTAACTAATTTTTACAATCAAATACAAAAAACATGATACTTTTTCACCAATTGAGTAAATAAACAGGGGTTTCCCTCCATGGTTATTTTTAGTCGGGGAATAACCCCTAGTTTTTTATACGAAACTGTTTATAGCACCCAATGTAGAACAAAGGTTATCAGAGATAAGAAAGTGCTCTTTTTATTAGTATTTAAAGGCATTCCTAGATCATGTAGATATAAGTTTACTTTCACATACCTGAGGAAAATGCAAAATACATCCTGTGTTATAAAAATTCATCTTGACTCTTTCGTACACATTTAGCTACTTTTTTGTTAAAAACAGTTCTATTTTCCCGCCATTCTTTCTGAAATTTTAAAGAAAATGTATCAGTAACTACATGTACATAATACAGTAACAGACAGGAAATCCTTAAATACATTCCCTGCAAGAAAACTTAGACATCGAATGACTCCTCCGAAATTTGTTTATTTTTTCTTCAATCACAATACCATCCTTTGGTTTCTTGGTGGAAAGTTGTCTCATTTCCAAAACTGCTACTCCTTTTTTTAATGCTCTTTATTCAGTGTACTATACACATCCTGTCTTTGGTGTACCCAGTATACATGTATCTTAAGAAAGTTGTTGGCTTTCAGAATAGCATTGAGCAGAATATATGCAAGCCCTAACCCCATTTTGATCTATTATTCAATTTTGTATTCTCTTTATTTCTCTTCAACCGTTGCAAAAGAAAAAAAAATTAAGAATAGAATTTTAATAGTAATCTTAATAGCTACTTAATTAATTTAATTATAAAAAGAAGAATTGGTACGATTGCCAATCTCTTCACAATTAATGTGACACAGAAATTACCATCTATAGGTCACCTTACGTTAAGCTTATTTTTAGTATCCAACTTACGGCAGCATCTACGTTAGCTGGTGATTCGTCATTAGGATCGGCTAACATTGAAATTACACTAATAAGAATTGTCTCTACTGTATGTACTGGCAGCCATCGCTCTGATGCAGACTCGTAACCCCATTTGTCTTCACCGGCCTCATGGAGAATTGAAATGCAAACAAGTCCATCTTGTCCAACTAAAATTCAACATTTGCAATATTAAATACTATATAAAATCTAGTACTGTAAAATTCAGAAATTATTGCAAGGTTTTTAATTATGTGAATAATATGAACTGGTGAGCATCGCAATACTAAGAACTCACATTTTGAGAACTAAAACATAGATATCTGTATGTAGACTTTTCTGAAATCGCAATAATTAAACTTGCATTCTTGTCCATTTTTGAAAAATCACAATAATAAATGAACGCAATAATTTCTGAATTTACAGAAATTGGTCTGTATTAATCACATTTCACATATGAGCTGCTTAAGATAGAAATCAAGTTCAACTACTGCAAATGAATATCAATACATCAATTACCTTATTGGAAAAAATCTCTATGCAAAGTCTGTACTTGTCTTATAGAACCCTACATAACAGACATGTTATACATGTACATGTGTTTGTGCACTTGCATGAGGATGATTTGTCTCCAATGAAGCTCATATTGTGTGAAAGTTTTAGAGTATGTACATGCAATCCAACAGTTTTCTTTCTTTCTAAATCAAATTTGTAGATAGACATCGAAAACAATACATCACCACACAATAGAACCAGGTTCACATTAGGCCAACTATGGACATAAATTTCAACTGAATCATTAAATGTCAAAATGGTTATTATTGGTTCTTCAATGGGTTTTTTTTTCAAAATCCTTACCCATGTTACCACAATGTTAAATAAATCTCTTCTTAAAGAGCATATATGCTAAGTTTTAAAGTAAGAACATTTTGGGTATAATGTATTGTCAATATACAATTATTTTGTGCATTTTTCAGATTAAAAGCTTGAAGAAACCCTTGGCCAAAATCTATAATCCAAAGCATTTTGTAACCAAAAGATTTCAGTGAGGATATTGAATCCCTAGAGACAAAAAGTTCAGGATAATGGATAGCAGCCAAAGTAAATTATGCTAAACACTTGTAAGATTTATTGAAAATTCAACCAAAACTGACAACACAAATAACAATGAATAATGTATTACTAAGAGGTAATAACTTGATCATTTATATTGTGATTTGCTAAGAAGTAATTTTGTCTTAATAATAATATCACAATTATTACTATATAATATCGCATGTATTTCCGCCTGATTAGAAAGATATCAAAATTTTAGGGATAATTTGAACCCTTTGAGAACTTACTACTTTTGCCATTTCCCCTTTACACTTGTTAATTATGTTCCATGTGCTTATTAACATGTGAACTTACTATTTGGGTGCCACATCTCTGATAAGAACAACATTTTTGGTGGTTTCTGTGGATATTCTCTTGGAAATGTCAAATGAGCTTTAAAAACACCACCTTCTCTGTTTATAAAAAAACAAAAGACATGAATAATAAAACATAACTTTTTACGCTTTATGGATAATACATGTATACAACAGTTTCATTCAAGAGTCAGTACAATATTTTGAAATACATCAGTAACTACAATCCACTTCCATTTTCACAACTTATATGACCTTCCAAATTAAGACTTTTTACCGGGTTTGTAATAACATAAGCATCACGACTGGTGCCACATGTGAAGCAGGATCTGTTTATCCATCTTGAGCACCTGAGATCACATCCAGTTTTTGGTGGGGTTCGTGTTGCTTAGTCTTCAGTTTTTGATGTTGTGTCTTTTGTACTATTATTTGTCTGTTTGTCTTTTTATTTTTTAGCCATGTCCCTCTGGTATCTTTCGCCCCTCTTTTTAGTTTAGTAAATTTTTTTAATGATATGCAAGTGCTTCAAGACGTTGTTTTGGCTCGTTAAAACAGATTTTACCAAACAAATTGAAATATTAACTTTTAATTTAATTAACCAAATACAATAATACGATGACATGCTTATATGTATTGGTTTTAATCATTGTTGACAGATTGAAGACCATTCTGTGACCTGCAGTTGTTGTTGTTTGAAGTGACATGGTCTTTGGTGGACATTTTCTCAATGGCAATCAAAACACATCTTCTTATTTACTTACATGTGTATTTATGAACAAGGAACAGTTTTCTCATTAGTAATCATACCACATCTTTGTATGTAAATATACATATATTTTAATTAACCTTACAATGGCGTATCTGGAGGACCATATATAACAACCTCCCACTTATAAATGTCTTCATCATCAACCAGTCCTGCAGAGAATCCAGGAACAGGATTCTTTATCATATCTGAAAATAATTATATGCATACATTAAAATATGAAAAATATTTACTTAATTCTGTTACAACATGTACAATGTTAACATAATGTGTCTAAAAACAAAGGTGTGGATACATTTGTACATGTATGTCAATTGGATTGTCACCCAAACCTTCACCCCCTTATACTCCAAGTATATATTACTAGTATGTTCATGTATGATATCATTTTATTTTAAACAGATTCAAATAAGCAATGTTGCTTGTTTCTGGATCCTATCATAGTACTTGAACTATTTCTAACTGGAATGGGAAATCAACCAATCTGGCAAATTGACTGTAATACTAATAGACATTCTTTAAAGTGTCTATTTGTTCTAAAGACAAATAATTCATGGCAAATTAGATGATATGCACACACCTGCAATTGATTGTTTTACACTGTAACTCTCCAAACAAGTACTAAGTTTCAAGTTGATTGGACTTTAACTTCAACTAGGTGCTCCACAGGGCACAGCTTTATATGACAGCAGAAGTCAAACACTGAACAGTTGGGGCAAGTATGGACAAAACATTCAAGCTTGATACAGCTCTGAATTTAGATTGTGATTAAATAGTTGACACATTATAGGTTTCTGACACAGAATGAATGTAGTCTAAGAATTTAAACTTAAAAACTTTTAAATCGGACATTTACCTACTATGGTCCAATATCCTAATTCAAAATACAGGGTTAGATTCAGCATATCAAAGAACCCCATACATTCAATCTTTGTTGAAATCAAACAAAGTTTAATTTTTACCTCCATTTGGACTAACTTTAAAACTGCGCTCATGATAAAAAATCTAGGTACATGTACATGTTAAGATTCAGCATATCAAAAATCAAAACTAAATTTAATTTTGGAACCTTTGGACCTTGTTGTAGACCAATTGGAAAATGGGACCAAATATTAGGATTCTAAATACACAGTTAGATTCGGCATATCAAGGAAGTCCAATAATTCAATTTTTTATGAAATCAAACAAAGTTTAATTTTGGACCCTTTTGGCCCCTAATTCCTAAACTATTGGGACCAAAACCCCCAAAATCAAAAAAAATTTGCGGTCGTATAAAAACTAACTTGACCAAAATTTTAACCTTAAGTAGGACAGACAGTTGGACAGATGTACAATCAGACAGATGTGCAGACCAAAAAACATAATACCCCTATGTGGGGCATAAAAATAAATAATGTTAATCTGAATCAGCTTTTTAATATTGTAGTATAATAGCTAGTATATAGTCAACACAACACTGTCAACAGCTTGTGGCCAATTCAGTTTTTTGTACATATTAACAATATCAATGATATATATCATATAAAAGAGATGAGGAAATAAATTTAAAACACTGTTTATATATATGTTAAGAGTGCAATGACCTCAGTTCAATTGATTGTTTTTGACATGTCAATTTTTTACTTTTGTTTGATACTTCAAATTTGCAAACATCCACCATGTTTGTACAGTGTACATTTAGAAACTATGTGATTAAAATAACAAATAACAACTGACCAGTGTTCTCCCCAGGGCCTTTCAGCATCATCGTAATGTGATGCTATATTTCTGAATGTGATGCTATCTGAATTGAATCATTTTATTTTCTTATACATTGTTTATGGATGTGATGCTATAATTTATTTTTCAAAAGATGGTATTTCAAATTTCCTTGTTTACCAGGATGCTAAATATATGAAATATCTGGGAAGACCACTGCTGACGCTAAACAAAAATAGATACAAGGGAAATACAGAAGAATTTCCAGGTTAATAATTAAACTAAAATTGAACTGTTAAGTTCAAAACTATGATCATAGATTTCAAACATTCAATATAACATGTATAATAGCTAAATGTTTTCAGTAATTGTATGTCTAACTTTTGGTTAAAATGTTAAAGATTTCCTGCTACTATCTGATTTTATTGAAAGAATTATTAATTTAAAGTGATTTTAAGTCTTTACAAATTTTATCAGAGGTGGATACATTTTTAAGCCGTTTTCACGATAAACTTTTAAATCTACAGGTTATGTACAATGTAAGAGCTCAATATTTGAAATTTTTTATTAGATTCTGTTAGACAGTAGAGATGAGTTTTACAGACCCTAAAGGAATTTTACAAGCTTGGGCTGCTGGGCCTGTGGTTAAACCTGAGTTTTCTTAATGACATTTAACTTTTGGTATATAAATTTCACATAATTTTCAATCCCTTTGAATGTCAGATTTTTAACTGGTATTTCAATTCTGTTTCAATTAAGATTTAGGTATGTCTTTCATTGTATTAACTTATTCAATTATTTGCTTTAAAAGAATTTTTCATACTTCAAAGAATTTAGGACTGTCAAAACATTTGCTAAAAATAAATGGGGAAGGTGTACCATGGATGATGCCCCATGATGAATATCATATAAAGGGACATAATTAGTGAAGAAGGGTAAGAGTGATGCTACCCAAATTTGTACTTGATCTAATTTTTGTTGTCATATATAAGTATTGTGTATGAGCTTCTTAACATATGAATGAGGCAAACTTTAGTTGGACTGTAAGAGAAGGGAAACAAACAAAAATAAGCAATTTTTCCCTTCGTAAAGGTGCACAACTCTAGAATCGTTAAAGTGACACCACCAAAAATTCAATTTTGATCTGTATTTTGTGGTAAAAAGCATAAGCATTGTGTATAAGTTTCATAATATTTAGTGGAGGCAATTAAAGTTAGAGCATGGAAACCAACTTTGGGACGTACATGTATGAACATACTGTTGGAAAAGGGTAAAAACTTAAAATACAAAATGTACCCTCTGCTACATAAAAACTGCAAGCATTCATCTGACACACTTAAAAACAGTCCAGTTGAAATATCAAGTTCAACATCTGTTATTTGTCAAATTAACCTATCTTGAGTGCTACTGCACACTCAGAAATGTCTCGCCTGTTTTACTTTAACTGAGTTCATGTTGAAAGTCTGTAATATGAAAGTTTACTACTTGTAGCTATCACATAAACTCAACATTATCAATGTTCTATGAAAATGAGGTCATGATCAGATAAACCATGCTAGACAGACGTATACACCTTACAATTGTTCCATACTCTAAATCATGAAAATAAAAAAAATGCACGTCACCTGTCTCAATTATCACTTCTCCAGAGGGGGTCTCATTGGGGGGTTCCGATCCCGGATCCCGCTTACTGTTTTGTCAGATTCCTGTATCCCGCTTACACTATGTACGTAAGCAATTCTCATTTTTTGGTCATTTCCCGGGTCCCGCAAGACCTCATTTCCCGCCACAATAATTTGACTTTCACGTGTCACGCTTTAAAAAAATCAGCAATCCCGCGTCACGCTTAGACCCCAATGAGACCCACTCCAGACTGTTGACATGTATGAGGTGTACCTGAAGTCTCCCCATCATGAAAATCACAACATCAGGGCATTTTCAAGAACTGGCAAGATCTGATCCTGTGCCTAAATAAATACTCAAAGTACCGTGAGAAAATTACATGTACCAGAAGCAATATGGTCTACCATGAATGATGAAGAAAGGAAAAGAGTTACATGTACATGTACAAGTTGTATCAATTTTGAACTTAGGATCGGGATCAGGACAATGATTTTTACGGTTAGTTTGGCTGCAAAAGGGTTCTCTTCTCAGGGCTCATCATAACCAGTTGTCGAATTATACAAACAAAGGAGTGACCTACCATGCCATCAATATTGACAACAAGTCCTAAAAAGGGCCCTCAGAGCAATCTGGGAGTAGGCAGCGACCTCCTACACTAGGGAAAAACTTTTTACCATATGACCACAGAAAAAATATATCTGATTGTGAGTACACTTCTCAATCAGTTCAACATAAGACCAACTTTGATCATTTGTTGATAAATAGTTTCTTATTTGATGAAGAAATTTTACAGTTGGGACCATGCGTGTCATTTGTACATGTGGCGATTGAAAATTTCCACACAGAATATTTTAGAGAATTTAACAACGTGTATAAATATTTAAACATTGTCATTTTTAATAAACAAATCTTATTATTAATGAACGTGTCGAGATGATTCATATGCGCAGACGTTTTCGTTTCTGTTCAACAAGAGACGGAAAAGGATGATGCCACTTCAATTTTGGGACAAATTCAAAGACTATGTTCTCCCTATTTTGTATTCCTCACCACGTAGCTGCCTTTGTAAAAGGAGCGCTGACTGGTCAACAGCCATGGGAGAAATATTTCCACGGCTTTTCCACTCCAACGGATATTTTTATTCTCGGCCTCTGGAAGTGAAAAATGCGCAGGTGCAATCGTTTGTTCACAGCTGAGCGACAGGGGAGATAACTGTAAGTTTTCGCGGACTTTTTAATTTTTATTTTCAGTGCGCAATCAACTTTTTTTTAATATACTCTTTGGTACAATCGAAATTAACTCGGTGTTGAATAAAATACACCAAGGCTTTGTATAGTGATACTTTACAAATCCTTGGATACATTACCTCACATTTATTGGCTAATAAGAAAATGTAAAAAAAAAATAGAGCCACCAAACTAATTACAGTACCATGTACTTACAATATCAGAAATAAAAATCCTATAAAAAAAGAGACTCCCCTTGCATTTTATCCATTATTATTACCGGTATATATATTATCATTTTGTATAGAAGACTCAACTTGTGTTTCATCCATTGTCATTTTGGTAAACGGACAGAAAGTCACAGGACAAAAAGTCACAGGACATAAAGTCACAAATTTCGCAGGACAAAAAGTCACAGGACAAAAAGTCACAAATAATTAGTTGACAATTGTTTGAATATGTAAGAGAAATAACTTGAAATATTTACTTTTTATACATATATTCATATTAAAATTTAGGAAATGTGTCATTATACTTGAAAAATAAAGATTTATTTAATTTTACCAGTGCAAAAGAAAGATTTCTTGGCACTATGAAGCCATTTAAGTGCCAAGCCACTTTGACATTTCGTTTTTTTAACAATTATTTAATTATCTTTGATATTTGTTTGATAAATTTTATTTACAAAGTTGGTTTATGTACAATAGTTCAAGAAAAATGCAAAAATATTTTTGTAGAAATACGCGTTTTTTATTCAAAGAAAATAATCAGAAAAAATGGACTGTGACTTTTTGTCCTGTGACTTTATGTCCGTGACTTTTTGTCTGTGACTTTCTGTCCTACATTCGTCATTTTGTATAGAAGACTCAACTTGCGTTTCATCCTTTAATATTTTGTTTAGAAGACTCAACCTGTGTCTCATCCTTTATTATTTTGTATAAAATACTTACGTTGTGTCTCATCCATACCTGCATCCATACTAAAATAAATGTATAATTGAAAACCTGTAGTAACGTGAAACTAAAATTAACATTATACTCGCCGTGGACTTCATAAGTATGGTTTCACTTGTGTCCAATCCATAATTTTACGAGTAAATAAAATACGTTTTAACTAAAGAGTATTATCGTCAGCTTAATTAAAAAGGGCTCCATGTTCAATAAAATAAGATATGTCATTCATTGAAGTATTAAATAATGTAGGTCCTATGATTGAGACTTTTAAAATGTACCCCGTCTTGCTGTCTGCCCAACTGCTGAGTATTCATTGAAAATCTCCACCTCAAATGTAACAAGGATATAGGATGACCTTGCGGTTACAAAATATCTTGAGAATAACGCAAGTCTTTGTCAATTAAAAATGATGGCGTCTAAATATTTTCATTCGATTAAGTTCAAATCTATACCATGTATACGAAAAACTGATGTAAAAAAGTATGAGCAATCATACATTTAGATATGCAGCAAATATGAATAAGAAGATGTGATATGAGTGCCAATGAAACAACTATCCATCCCGTTGAAGGTAGGATGTGTAAAAAGTAAACAATTCATGATAGGTCAAAGCACGGTCTTCAACTCTGAGCCTTGGGCTCTCACCGAACAGTTAGCTATAAAGGGTCCCGAAATGACTATATATCAAACAATTCAAATAGAAAAACCAACGGTCTGAATACACAGCTACTTTTGCATAGGTACTATTTCTGTACCAAAAATCTGTAGTACTGGAAATCTACTTTTAATATTCAGTACTATTTTGTTACTTTAAAGTTATTGTAATATTTAGGTACCTGTATTTTACAGTACTTGATTTGTACTTGAAATTTAAGTACTACAGATTTTTTGTTGCATGGTTAACATTTTCAGCATTTTGAAAGTTTGTCTTCCCCAAATCTCATAAAGTTACGATGTTCAAACATGGAATACTGTGATCATTGTTTGTATTATTTTTGTACCAATATTTTAAGTACAAATCAAGTACTGGAAAATACAAGTACCTAAATATTACAATAATTCTCAAGTAAAGAAATAGTACCGTAAATATTAAAAGTAAATTTCCAGTACTACAGATTTTAAGTACAGAAATAGTATAAAAATAGTACCTATGCAAAAGTAGCTGTGTAGTCTATGCTAAATAAAAAAAGAAACGGGGAAACACTAATGAGCCATACCAACAAACGACACTAAATCTCCATGGATTTCCAATTAAATAATTTTCAGATCTTTTTTGAATTGCCTTATACATATGTAATGTTACACAATGAACTTGAAATGAGCAAATACAAAATCTCGTTAAAGGAAATGAGATAAGAAATTAAATGTTAAAGCATTTACACAATAGACTCTGACAACGGATTACAAAGCACTTGTAATTAGTATGTAAATGTACAGATTAAAATGATTAAAATTGTACGAAAACAGAGCACTTGTTTGAATAATGAATTACAATAAAAAAATCAATGAATGGAAAAGTTACTATAATTTGACACCAAAAATAAATGGAAAATTATCTTGCATGGTTACTCATTCTCTAAATAATAGCACATGAGCTTCTTTTGACAGTAAGAGGATTTTATGCAAATAGATGTATATATATCCTGATCTTGGTATTAAAAAAGACAATTAGAAACTCAGTCAAGTTTACGCAGGGAGCATATGTACATTCCTAGAAAAGAAACGATATTAGTTTTATTTTGAAATATAGATATATACTACCAGAAAAACACTGAGTGGAAACATAAACAAAATACTCAAATACAATATATTGGAACTGTAAACGGTGTCATTGTACAAGGAAAATATGCAAAATAAGAAAACACTGACTGAGTGGAAACATAAACAAAATACTCAAATACAATATTGGAACTGTAAACGGTGTCATTGTACAAGGAAAATATGCGAATCTCTATAATGTAATGGAAACTGCACCACACGGCAAAAAGGATATATAGGTATGTAGTTGCTTTAATATATATATTTTATGTGTATTTGAATGTTTTAAGGACGCCAAACAAGTATAGTAGCCGGTGTTTTATATGAAACAATAGGAAAAAATATATACCATTACAAATTTGATTAATTCTTCACCGTCAACTTTCCTGCAGCAATGGTACATGTGAAAGACGTAAATTGCGTCAGCATATTTTGCTGTTAAAAATGTGTTCTAGGTATAGTCCAACTACTGTATTACTAGCCTGTCAACACCGAGGTGGTGTGCTCGAACCCTGCAAGTGGCACGACTGCGCTCTACTCCAATATCTTAATTGACATGGATTCTCATTTTTTTTTTTATGAAGGTCGGCGATGATTTCCGGGCACTCATGCTTCCACCACCAATAAAAACTGGCCGACACGATCAGGGGGTTCCAACCAAGGATAAAAGGTTCCAAATATAGGTCAAAAGCATTGATTTTCAACAAAAAGGGGGTTATAACCCCCACCCACCCTGATTCCGCCACTTAAGATATAGACAGTAGTGTTTAAAGTGGCGCTTCGCTGTACAGATGCCCTACTTATGAACGCTATATATATTTTTAATGCATAGACATATTCTTGGAGGATGATCTACTTACCCTTCCTACCACCTGAGACCAAGTCTTAAGATTTCTATGTTGCGTTTCATATATTATTGTCTTTTTGGTCTTTTTTCTTATTTTGTTATGGCGTTGGCAGTATATTGTGCCGATGTCTATTTGTTATTTTTGATATCCCTTTTGGTATATTTCGCCGCTCTTTTAATCCCATTCAAACAATCAAATTTGGACCATCATGGATCACAGAAAGAAATACATGAGCAAAACATGCTTAACTCAACTAGTTTCTTATGATGTGCCTGCCCAAAGAGGTTTTTAAAGAATACCAAGATATTAATATATAGTGACTAAAGCCTATAACATATTGTTTTGTTGTTGTTTTTTTAATTGCTGTTTGTCACTACATATTATTTTTTTATTTTTGTAGAATAAGACTGTCTGGTTTGTTTTTTGTTTATTGTTTCACATTTTTAACCCCGGGGCTTAACAATCATAACTTATATATCATACGGTTTGTGTTTTGCTTATTGTGAAAAGCCGCACGGCAATGGAAAATATCTGTATAATTGATGACATCTTTCTCTCGTTTTGCGTTTTCTTGTCACATATCTTATTCATAATATGAAAATAAGGAGATGTTGATGGATTGCTACTACAGAAAACATCCATTAAATATCGAGAAGAATGATGCGATCATTTACTGATTACTTTCGTGCGGCTTTCCTTATAGTATGCGCATATCTTCTTATCGTTCGCCCGTATACTTGAATACCAGTCTCCGCAACATTTATAATGGTCTTCTGTAGGGCATCCACTGGTCCATATAGTTTCTCCTTAAGTGTTGTTGGCGAATGTCTCCTTGGGTGTTGTTGGCGAATGCCATATCTTATCAATCTCAGACATCTCACTGCCTGATGGATCTTATTAGTCTTTTCAGTGTTGCACAAGTTCAAACAGGTACAGAAACACTGGTTAATCATATGCATGCCGCATAACCCTGGGAAACTCACTCGCAGAATTTTTATTTCTTTTACGAAAAGATGATATTTTAGCCAAGAATGTTGAATCGATATATTTTTAATATGTATGATATATAGTTCTTTTTAACTTTATGCCTAGTAACTTTTTGTAAATTCTTTCTTGTGAAATTGTACAAGCGTTTAGGAAATCATTTTTCGAAATTTAAATTACGGCAAATTCATGAAGTATGGAATAATGTCCCTTTATCGAATGTTCCTTTGTGTTTATATTATAAAAGGAAAGACATTGTTATACGCCCGTCACAAGTTTGAAGGGACGTATTATAGTATACAAATGTCCGGTGTCCGTCCGTCTGTCCGTCTGTTTGTCCGGCGTAAACATGTCGCACCGTAACTTGAGAACGACTTATCCAAATTTCATGAAACTTCATTTTATTGTTTCTTATGATGGTCAAATGATCTGTATACTTTTTGGTGAAAATTAGATTAAAACTTTTTGAGTTACGGGACTTTGTAACTAAAACTGGAAAAAAAGGGGGGGGGGTGTTCCCATGTCACGCCGTATCTCAAAAACAATTTATGATAATTGATTAAACTTTACAAACTTCTCAGTTATATTAATCTGAAGATCTGTATACTTTTTGGTTTTGATTCAAAATTTCATTTTAGAGATATTGAGTTTTTTGTGAAAAAAAAGGGGGGGGGTTCACATGTTGCACCGTATGATCTCCATAACAATTTATGATAATTGCTTAAAACTTTACAAACTTCTTAGTTATATTAATCTGAAGATGTGTATAATTTTTGGTTTTGATGCAAAATTTAATTTTAGAGATATTGAGTTTTTTTGTAAAAAAAAGGGGGGGTTCACATGTCGCACCGTATGATCTCAATAACAATTTATGATTATTGCTTGAAACTTTACACACTTCTTAGTTATATTAATCTAAAGATCTGTATAATTTTTGGTGATGATTCAAAATTTTATTTAAGAGTTATTGAGTGTTTTGTTAAAAAAAGGCCAGTTTGTTTTCACATGTCACGCTGTATCTCAGAAAATATTGATTATTGCTTAAAAATTTACACACTTCTTAGTTATATTAATCTTAAGATCTTCATACTTTTTGGTGATGATTCAAAAATTTATTTAAGAGTTATTGAGTTTTTTGTTAAAAAATGTGTGTTTTCACATGTCACGCTGTATCTCAGCAACGATTTATGATTATTGCATAAAACAACGGGCGTATCATGCGCTAATGGCGCAGCTGTTTATTATATTACATATCATAGATAATATGTGGATACTATTTAAAAAAAGAAATGAAAATTGTCATTTTCAAATAAGACCGAAAACCTACTTAAAAATATTTTTTACAGCAGAGTCAATAAACATATAAATCAAGCACACTAGATTATTCGCACGTGTGTGAAAATTTAAGCAATATGGGACAAATATACTATGATTTCTTTTGATCCCAGATGTGACATATTAAAAATTACTTTTGCTACATGAACAAAATAATAATTGTGACAAACGCAACTATGATTTTTCATAGAATTTTGTTTCGAGAACTCGGGCTTTAGCGTTCAGCATTGCAGTTTTCAGAGAACTTGCTAGGGATGACCCCCATCCTAACCCCCTCCCCGATATCGTGAAATGCAAAAACAATATAATCTATATTTATATATTTTGATAAACCAAACTCTCCTGATACAAGTTTTTTTTAGTTGTATTGTTCTAAGAAAATCCGTCAGGCAAATTCAATAATAAAAAGTTTCGCAGAGTGAGGATGTACTTCTTGTAAATGCAGCGCTATCTATCATATACTGTAATCATTGTAAGCATGCAGGCACGCGCCGGTAGACTAAATGTTCAATATAATATAGTGTTCGGAAAAAGGAGGAGAGTTCATGGCCGATGTGGATTGTTAGTTTGTAGCGTCTTTGAAAATAGTTTTAATTTTGTCATAAAATATTTAAAAAAATAAATAATTGAATAAATGTATACTATATAAGTCTCTTTCAATCTATCACATGGTCTCCAGATCAATGAATAACATATAATTGAACTTTAAAAAAACAAACACTAATTTTACAGAATTATTATGCTTCACAAGCCAGCGGCATATGTTGAACTTGGTGAACCAGACACAGTGAAATATAGAAACCTGGTACACGTTGGTGTATAATACTTGTTTTATGTAACATTCTCTATAAAAACCACTTAACAAAGTGATAAATATGCGTTATTAATAAATCCCTCCAGATATTATTTAAAACTTAAACGACCATAATGATTTAAAATAACAGGTAAACAATTTTCGATACTTTAGATAAAAGATAAGAGATTTCCCTTCAGGTAAATGGATAGAGTTGTCTCCCATAATGTCCAGGTGAGATGTCTTTTATACAAGGTGCAAATAAAAAGTCATTGTAGATCGATAGTTTGAAATCAACACGTCATTTACCATCAGGGAGTAAACAAAAGCATCAGGGTGAGTAAAACCTCGTTAGATCATCAGTATTAAAGTCTTATTGGATAATAAAAATAAGGAGGCTGACCTTTTGAACATATATTAATTATTAATTTTGACTTAATTATGATAAGTTAGAAAGTGACATCATGGTTTTCTTTGTAGATGACGGCTTGTAGATTTCAACAACCATGTGTGCTTGTCATTTTGAGGACGACCCGTCCCCGTCCCAATTCCGATTAGATATAGATAACTATTACCAGTTAGCTGAAGCCATGGGGGACAGGAGACATTCGGAGGATGATGAAATCCCTATACAGGTGGTACCAGGTGAGGAGGACGATGTTTATGGGCAACTTGCACAAAAAGAAAGGGATTTAGTTTTGGCTGCTGAATTAGGAAAAGCTCTTTTAGAGAGGAATGATGAATTAGAAAGAAGGAATGAACAAATAGCTGATGAATTTGCTCATAAGATAGAGGTAAGAAATAAATGAATTTCACAATACCTGTAATCTCTGAGATCTGAGTCAACCTCTGTGGGGTTCCATGGCACTGTTGGGTAGTTTTCAATAAAAGAGGGTTATTAAAATGAAGTTTTTTTTTATCAGTGGAGGTAAAGAAAACTTATTATGGTTCAGAGGAAACAAATTTCAAGAAAGTTACTGACTTTTTCCCCTAGTCTGAAGGCTGCCAAGATCCACATAATTTTAATTAAATATTTTTCAAGAAAGGATAAGTCACATTAGACTGTGTCATAGAGTTGGATTTTCTCTCTTTTCATCCAAAACTGCTAAATGACATTTAAAATGAAAAGGGAACACATGGTTCCCATTGCATTATCTTTCTTGTGCCCCCCCCCCTGATTAATGAATTAATGAATTTATAAAATTGATGTTATGAATATATATACATAGATCCTCTATCTAATATACTCAAGATCTTTTAATAAATAAACACTAAGTTTAAATAATTAGAACTAATTTTGATCCTGTGTTTAAATTGGTATAATATTAAATAGAATTTTAAATTCTATAAAATATTTCTCACCTGTTAATAGGTTGAAGTTTTCCATTATTTTTATTATTTTTTTCTACAAAAATAGCATTGAATTTATACAGTATATCAATATTATGTTTTGCAATTCATTCAATATGTTCTAGTTCTATATATTTTAACATTGAAAATTGTTAAAACACATCAGATTAAATTGCAAATTTTAACACAGTATAATTTAATAAAACTTTTTGAAATATTTATAATAAATTTTCATTTAAATTTAATGAAATAATAACTCACAAGGAGTCAGAAAACTGCATGATGGTTTAGATTGGGTTTACATGCATAGAGAATAATGTACAAAAGTGAAGAATAAAGGACAAACAAATAATAAATAGAGAAAAATAAGGTGCCAAATTATAGTGGAGCAATCCCGAAGTCCCAAGCTTAAAAACACCCAACCCCGGAGTCCAGATAAAGGTCATATCTCCCCTCAGAAATGGAGGACCCTTCATCCAGATCAGACCCTCCTATACATATTTATAAGGAGTTTAAATTAAATATTAAAAATCTACCTTATTCTGATGATCAATCTAACATTATTTGTAAATAGTAAGCTGGTATATATATTTATCTGATAATCAAATTATAATAATTCTGCATAAAATTTCAAACATCTGTGTGCATATATATAGTTCTTCATCTTTAGTTACTAATACATTATAATGCACCACCTTGTTATACAATGTTATATGCTGCACATGAATTAAATTCTTTGAGCTCTAATTCTTAATGGGATATTAATCATGCATTGAATTTACTGGTCTACTACATGTAGTATCAAATATCAATATTGCAAAATATTTGCAATATTATATCATATTAAAACTAAAATTTCAATGATTTTATGTGAATTTTACATTTTCCAAAGTTTTAAGTTCAGTATTTATAAGTCTTTCACATCCCTGCTAACATTAAACCAACCTTTTGACAATGTTTAGTTTTCAAAAATGAGAATTTCAAAGCTGCTTTACCACTCCATAACTAAAAGATAGTGAATTTTTAGTAACATTTACTTATTATTAAGCTAATAGTATAGTTTCATTGTTATTTATTTTTGTGGACAAAGAGTATTCACTTCATCAGGAGATTTTTTTCTAAAAGCTTCAAAGAAATATTGTAAAAACTAATTGTCGATCTTTTGTTTATCATAATACATCTTTAGTTTTGCCCTCTGCTTTGAATGTAAGAATTTATATTTATTAACAAAAATATACATATCACAGCAGTTTTTAAGAAGAATTTTGGCATGGGTCGGTATACTTGTATTAAAATAAACTGAGTATTTTATACAGCTATTAAAATGAAATTGTATTTTTTTTTTTTAAATTATATGTGTAAACCACACTAAAATTTCAAAATGATAAATAATATTTGTAATTCTTTTTAACAGGAACTTCAACAAGAAAAATATGAACTTCATTTGAAACTTGAAAAGACGGAGGTCGAGTATGAAAATACGATTAAGGAATTACAATATGACATTTCACAGTTACGACACGAACTTCAGACGCAGCAACATTACAGTGACAATGGAGATAAAGCTGCCACCGAGAAAATAAGGGAGTTAACTGTGCAAAATGAACGATTAAAGGAGGAGATTCGTCAGTCTTCAGTTCATGAAGAAGGTCTTGTGGTTGAAATGCAGGGTTTACGTGAACAAATGTTGTGTCGGAAATCGTCCATGCATTTTCATGTTAGTCAGTTGGAGATCCTACAGGAAGAGGTAAGATTTTGCTTAGGCCAAATTAAAAAAAATATACATGTGTGTTTCCTATTTTCCTACCTGCCTAGTGTATTTTAAGTTTAGAATTAGCCTACCTTAATTTTTTTTGGAAATTTTTCAATTAAGCACTGTTTAAGTCAGAATTTCGCTCCCATAGACTCAATATAAAAAAATTGTAATATAAAAAAAATTCCCTACATGTACCTACATTGTACCTACCCTTTTTTTCAAAGATGTAATAGGAAACACACATATTATTACAATGTAGCTCACCTGGCCTGAAGGGCCAAGTGAGCTTTTCCCATCACTTTGGGACCGTTGTCCGTCGTCCGTCGTCGTTAACTTTTACAAAAATCTTCTCCTCTGAAACTACTAGGCCAAATTAAACCAAACTTGGCCACAATCATCATTTGGGTATCTAGTTTAAAAATGTGTCCGGTGACCTGGCCAACCAACCAAGATGGCAGTCATGGCTAAAAATAGAACATAGGGGTAAAATGCAGTTTTTGGCTTATATAACTCAAAAACCAAAGCATTTAGAGCAAATCTGACATGGGGGGTAAAATTGTTTATCAGGTCAAGATCTATCAGCCCTGAAATATCCAGATGAATTGGACAACCCGTTGTTGGGTTGCTGCCCCTGAATTGGTAATTTTAAGGAAATTTTGCTGTTTTTGGTTATTATCTTGAATATTATTATAGATAGTAAATGAGAGTCAACATCTTCCTAGGTTTATAGCTTTAATAATAAGGATGACTGATACAGTACCTGAAATGAATACACAGTATATTAGTAAATGATTAGTTATCTCCTCCCCCGGGGACAAGTTTTTTTTGTATACGAAAAAAAAAAACTTAAACAATTAAAGTCAAGTCTATTAGAAAATAGATCTTCAGGAATGTTCTGTTAAAGTCATCTGGAAGCGAACAAGATTAAACGTATGTTGTCCTTTCACAATTTTAAACGTATGGTGTCCTTTTACAATTTTAAACATATGGTGTCCTTTCACAATTTTAAATGTATGGTGTCCTTTCACAATTTTAAACGTATGGTGTCCTCTCACAATTTGAACATATGGTGTCCTTTCACAATTTTAAATGTATGGTGTCCTTTCACAATTTTAAACTCAAAGTCTCTAGATTCACTTATCAATGTCTTTGCATATATATTTCATTAATCAGTTCCTGATTCATCAACGTTATGTTCTGTTGTGTTGCGGCGGCTCGGTCTTCGTGGTGTCAATAGTTCCTTTTCTCCAGCTTTATTATGTGGCTGAAGACGGGATAGAGCACGTGGTATTCTAGACGTTGAAGGTACATCTGGTTCAGGGGTCTGGTGGAATGACTGGTCCAAATCTATTTGTGAAGGCTGTTGAATTGTCTGAGTCTGCGTCGCCTGTTTTTGAGTGGGGACTATAATTGGTGTCTCATTCAATGCAGCTGGTTGACTTAAGATTCTTGTTGGTGATAAAGACACTGGAATCTTGGGCACTTGTGGCTGTGTCGTCTTGGATGTAGATGGAGAGCTCAAGATCACTTCTTGATGTTGAACTGCAGTAGGTGCCATCAAAGTACCTTGTGTTTGGTTGGTTTGAAAAGGAGTGAACTTTCGAAGGTGTTGGCGGTTGCGGATAGTTACTCGGCCTGTGCCATCTACACGTATAACATACTGGTGGTATTGGCGTACTTCAACAACTGTTCCTGTACGTTCCCATCTCCTAGGATGGTTGCCTACCAAGTTTTGTATGTATACATGATCTCCAACCTGTAGTGTTGGCAGGTGATGAGTGTGTTCATTCCACCGTTCATGTTCCCTTGAATGACGTTTGGCAAGAGCCATCTCTCGATGAGACATTAACTCAGTCCATGTTTCATGTGGAGAATATCTACCCATCAGTATGGGAATGGCATCACGAATGGGTCGTCCAAACAGAATCAATGCTGGTGATGCTTTTGTCTCTGGGTCAATAGAATTTCTGTACATTAGTAAGGCTCTCTGGAATTTGTCAACATCCAGAGATCCAACAGCAGTAATGTTGTCCACCAGCATGCGTTTTACTGTTTTTACCGCTATCTCAGCCCTGCAGTTAGCGTGTGGGTTTGCAACTGATGACAGTCTATGACGAACTCCCCATGTCTTTAAAAACTCTTGAGTCTTCCCTGCTGTGAACTGTGGACCTCCATCAGACGTCAACTCTTCTGGGATTCCAAATGTCACGAACGTCTCACGAAGTCTCTTGACAAGTCCTTCTGCACCTGATTCAGACTTGTATACCATTGGCCAGTTTGAATACCTGTCAACAATAACTACATAGTCATTACTGTTATATGTGAAGTAGTCACTGCAAATCATCTGGAATGGATAATCTGGAGGTGTTATGTCAGATGGTGGCTGCATAGGGTTTGACTTAGCCATCTGATGGCAGTGAACACACTGGTCTCTCACCCGGGCAATATCTACTGTGATCTCAGGCCAATATACAGAGTCCATGGCCCTCGCACGCATAGCGCTGACTCCTTGGTGGGCTGCGTGTAAAGCATTGAGTACTGGTTTGCGAAGAGCTGGAGGTATAACAATTCGTTGGCCCATAAGAACTACACCATCCACGGTGCATAAACTGGATGCAAAGCGATGGTAAGGACGCAAGTCTGTTGGTAGCTCCTTGTAGTCTTCTGGGAACCCTGCTTCCAGCTGCCTGATTAGATTTACAAATGTAGGGTCTGATGCAGTGGCCTCACGAACCATGTTCCAAGTAACAACTGTAATAACAGCATTCAAGGCACAAGTGGCAGCAGCGACTGTGGAGGCGTCATTAGCTGTATCATTATCCTCTGTATGTAGACATAGACTGGTAAGTGTATCATGATAATGAGTAGTCATGTTAACTAGGGAATCAAGTTCAGGTGCTTCACCAGGTAAGTTCAGACGATCTGGTGGTCCAACAGGATACCGTGACGCTGCATCTGGCCCAAGGTTCTTTCTGCCTGGTACATGAAGAATTGTGAATCTGTACCCTAAAGTTTTCTCTTTGAGGTTGAGAAGTCGTCTGTTGTCGATGTCTGTGAGTGATCGATCGTTCAGAATCTGTAGTAGTGGCTTGTGGTCAGTTGCAACAAGAAGGTCTTTGCAACCAAGAACATAGTAGCGTGTTTGGTGAAGTGCATACACAACAGCCAAGGCCTCACCTTCAATAGGAGCATATCTACTTTCTGCTGGATGTGTGAATCTGCTGCCAACTAGACATAGTTTCCAACCGTCATTACAGCAGGTAGGGGTTTTACTTGAGCACTGACAGTACTTCTGCATCAAAAAGAATCCAATTCCGTCAACAGACCAGTCGGTAGCTAGACATGTCATACGAGCAGGGTCAAAAAGACGAACACCTTCCTTCATCTCCTGAATAATGATCTCTTTGGATTTGTGAAATACTTCATCTAATTCATTTGTCCAGCAGAATGTGGTGGATGGTTTCAATAGAGCACGAAAAGGTTTCATTTGTCTTGCCATGGCAAATGCATATGCTCCTTGGTTTATTAGCCCAAACCAAGCTCTTGCACCAGTAATGTCAGTTGGTGTTGGGAAGTTGCTAATTGCATCTAGGAACTTAGTACTTGGTCGTATGTTTGTTGGGGTGATTGTAAGTCCTGCAAAATTGACAGTGTCTTGAGCAAATTGAAACTTCTTTGGGTTTAATGTAATGCCGTTACGAGCACACAGGTCGAGCCATTCACATGCCTGAAAAAATGCTGCTTCAATGGAGTTCGCCCACATACATGTGTCATCCACACATTTAACCTTGTCGTTGAAGTTTGAAATTATAGCATCAAATCGTTGATTGTAAGCGTCACCGCTGGCCATAAATCCCTGTGGAGCAACCTTGTACCTGTAGCGCCCCCATGGTGTGATGAATGTTGTGAAATGGCGATCTTCTTCACGAATAGGCACTGAGTGGTACCCATTCCAAGCGTCTGTCACTGTTTTTTTCATACCTTGAGGGACGCGGTCAGCTAGATGAAAAGGACTTGGGACATGATGTGTTTGCCGAACAGAATGTCGATTTTGTGGTTGTAGGTCTACTGTCCGCCTTGGAGTGCCATCAGCCTTGCTGGTTACAACCATTCTTGAGCACCAAGTTGTAGGTGTGTTTTGACTTACTTGTTCCAGTACACCAATGCGAACATCCCTCTCAAGATCAGCATAAACTTTATCCTGCCAATGGATAGGAACAAGTGCTGGTTTGTGGACGGCTACCGGTGTGGCATTAGGATCAACATGGAGTTGAAGAGGCTCACAATTCATAAGTGGTAGAGGTTGATGTTCACATACATTAAATGTTGTAGCACCATAGTAATCAAGAAGCCACTCTTTTAGTGACTCTACATGTTCCTCTGTGGCCTTCAGACCGGGTGGTAAAGATGTGGGAACAGGTGGTGGTGAAGGTCGACGTCTAGGACAAGAGCAGGTTACATCTTCAGAGTTTTCCATAGATGCAGCAATGTTTGGAGATGTGACTGTTGATACATTAGGAAAGTTAGTGTGAATAATTCCCAGAGATATGAGTGCTTCTCTGCAAATGAAAGCTTTTTCCATGGTATCAGAGACGTAACACAATAAACGTGTTGACATGGCACTGCTAGTAGTGTCTTTTGTTGTAACACTTACTGCGACTGCTCCAATTACACCGAGGTCTTCCTTTATAGCTCCACGCATCACAAGTTTTACTGGAATGAGATCCTTTTCTGTTATTCCAAGACTGTTTGCCGATTGTAAAGGTATGATTGAACTCTGGCATCCTGTATCAGCCACCATGGACATAGTGATTGTCTTAAGCTGAGAGGTGTCTTGAATGGGATGTCCAAACGATGAATGGTCCTCAGGTAGGGGTGTCATGTTCACCAGGAGCATTGGATGTGGTTTTGAGGGTCTAGCCACCCAGTGTCCATCAAATATGTGATGTTCAAGACGTGATACTTTGTTTGTCTGTTCAGATGTAGTGCACAGCTGCTCAAAGATATAACCAACTTGTTCTTGTTCTTGGTCTTTGGTTGATTTCCCTTGATTGGGCGGGTTCCTGTGGCCCTTACCTTGAGTGCAGATTCTAGAAGATGCATCACGGTGGCCCCATACGCCACAGGTAGTGCACTTGCTGCATGATTTGGTGTAATGACCTTTGACTGTACATTTAGAACATGTGAATGTCCAAGCTTCGCAGTATCTAGACCTGGCCTTGCGATCATTCCTCTGTCCATGAGCAGGACCACCACAAGCCCAACATTTGGCTCCAGCTGCTTGTGGTCGCTTCTGAGTATTACATGTGGCACTCATAGCACTAGCTGAATCTCCTACTGCACTCCTTGTGACTTTACCCTGCTCTTTCTGAGCAATAAATGATACAGTCTCTTCTAATGTTCTATCTGTCTTGGAGTCACCTAGCAGGTCAGACATAATTTCTGGGTCTGCAATACCTCTTACTAAATTGTCTTTTATTATCTCATCACTATAGTCAAATATATGGTTGCAACCTAATTCTTTACACGTTGCTTTATACTGGCACAGTGATGCTTGGCCTCTGAGACTGGCCAAAAAAGTTCTGATATTTGAACCAGGTGATTGAGTCATCCTGTTCAATTTTATGCGTTGGACAAGTGTGCTTTCTTCTTTGACAGCCAGCCTTTTGATTGCCTTTAAAAGATCTGTCTCTTGCATACTAGCAACATCACCTTGAAGGTCACGCATAATATCTGTACGCAGATTAGTGTCACAGCAGTAGAAAAGGGCTGTAGGCAAGACATTGTCTGTGATCGCCATCCCTGTTTTATACATCTTCCACTGTCTGGTGAATGCAGACCATTGATCTGGATCACATCCTGTGGCTATAGAAGGTGGGTCTAATTTTAACTTGTGCGTTGACGGTTGAGCCAGAGGTGGGTGGACGGTTCTGTCATGAATCTGTAGAGCAGTGGTTAGAGCAGCAGCAAATGCTTCATCCAGGTCCTGAGATTTCCAATTACAGCCGTCTATAGGGCACTGTAGAACTGGCATTGTGAATTCAATGTGGTTAAGCTGTTAGTTGTGTATCAGTCATAAATGAGAGTCAACATCTTCCTAGGTTTATAGCTTTAATAATAAGGATGACTGATACAGTACCTGAAATGAATACACAGTATATTAGTAAATGATTAGTTAGATAGAGATAAACTGTAAACAGCAATAATGTTCAGCAAAGTAAGATTTACAAATAAGTCAACGTGACTGAAATGGTCAGGTGACCCCTTTAGGAGTTATTGCCTTTTATAGTAATTTTTTAACCATTTTTCGTAAATCTTAGTTATCTTTTACAAAAATCTTCTCCTCTGAAACTACTGGGCCAAATTAATCCAAACTTGGCCACAATCATCTTTGGGGTATCCAGTTTAAAAAATGTGTCCGGTGACCCGACCATCAAATCAAGATGGCCGCAACGGCAAAAAATAGAACATACATGTAGGGGTAAAATGCAGTTTTTGGCTTTTAACTCAAAAACCAAAGCATTTAGAGCAAATCTGACATGGATTAAAATTGTTTATCAGGTCTAGATCTATCTGCCCTGAAATTTTCAGATGAATCGAGTTATTGTCCTTTATAGTAAATTTTTAACAATTTTCATAAAATTTGTAAATTTTTATTAACATTTTCCACTGAAACTACTGGGCCAAGTTCATTATAGATAGAGATAATTGTAAGCAACAAGACTGTTTAGTAAAGTAAGATGTACAAACACATCACCATCACCAAAACACAATTTTGTCATGAATCCATCTGCTTCCTTTGTTTAATATTCACATAGACCAAGGTGAGTGACACAGGCTCTTTAGAGCCTCTAGTTTTATTTTGTCTTGAGTAAGATTCTTTGATTTGAAATAATTTTATATTTTATTAACCTGAATAATTTTGTTGTTAAAGTCCACTGTTCTTTAGTTGCTACATCCTCGCTAGTAGAAGAGATCAATTACAGTAGGGGAGTGAACTATTCAAGATTTTTATTTTTAGCCATGTATTTATTTTTGCAATGTTCATTTGGAGCATGCCTCATGTATGGCAATGCTAAATGTTCCATCAACAGAGGAGGGTTGAAAAAAGAAGTCTTCGTGAAAAAGCTTCAGATTGCAGTGTTTTATTTTAAACAACAAATGCAAATGCAAACCAAATGCACACCACAAAACAATTTTGAGCATTTACTTGAATTTTCCTGTTTTCAGAAAGCAATATATTTATATAATATGACATTAGTTTTGCACTTTTGTTAAGGACATCCAGTGTGTTAAATCAATAACAATAATTGTATTTTGGCCGTTACATGTATTTGTTACATGTATTTGAAATTGACCTATATATTATATAAGAGAAAAACATATTATTCAAGAATCTAGGAACTAGAACAACAACTGGTTTGATCAATATCTATTGGAAGGATGCCATGTCTTACTGTAGACTGTGTTATCTTGTTATAATCCAGTTTACAGTATTGGTTAAAACAGAGGTACCAGAATGTATCTCCACAATCTTTTCCATATTCAAAAACAAGATATTATACATTTTTATGCCCTTACTTATAGGGGCATTAGGTTTTTTAGTCTGTGCTTCTTTGTTCATCTGTCTGTCTGTCTAGCTTCAGGTTGAAGTTTTTGGTCAAGGTAGTTTTTAATGAATTTGACGTCTAATCAACTTGAAACTTATATATAGTACACATGTTTGCTATGATATAATCAGGCGCGTAGCTACGTTTACGTCAAAACGCCTGGGCGTACATTTGAATTTTGGTAAAAAGAATATTTTCATCTCAATACATTAAGAAGAACTGGTTAAAACCATATAAGCCTTGTATATCTTTCTTCAATGGTTTGTATAATTGGAAATAAAAGATAAAAATTTACTTTTCAATCAAAAGGTATCATACACTGTATTATACATTTGTTCATTTTCTGTCAAAGTCTGAATCTACTGTGAATTCTAATTACTTTCCCTTTGTTTAAAGCTATTCATTATCTGTTGAGATTTGCGTTTTTGTTGAGTCTGCGACATTTCAGTCTCGAAAGCGAGACATAGCGATCCTAAATTGCATCGGCAGCGTCAACATTTTGGTTCAGCATGTTGTGAAAAGTTTTTTTTAGATATCAACATCTGTCAACCATTCATGAAATTTTACGAAAGCTGGACATATATTTAGTTTTACCGTATTTATTGATCAAAGGAATTTCTTTTTGCAGTTAACAAGTAGATACAGTCTAGGGTTTTTTGTTACACATCAATTACATTGTCAAACCTTCATCGAATTTTATGAATCTTAGCAGCAGCTTTTTTATGATTAATGTCTGAAGCAAAATTTTAAAAGATTTTTGTTTTCATTTTTCAGTTTACGGAGTTTACGGACTTATCTTTTCGCATCTAACAGACCGGTCTGTTTAATAGTTTAAATGATAAATTTGTAAACCTTCATAGATTGCCATGAAACTTTGGCAGAAATATATATTTTTAAAATCCTGGAATGGACAGATTAATGAATTAATTTTTGCAAGATGCAATCATAGGCCCAGGCGAGAACTAGGGTTCAAACCTTTACGAATTTTCATAAGACACCTGAAAGCTATCAAAATTAATCATTTCATGTCCATTAACGAAATTTGCACATGTAAATGATTGAGTGATTGCTTTACCCCATGGCTCCTTTTAAACATATTTGAGAGTAACAAGTTTGGACATTTTCTGTAAAACCAAATCAACACAAAGAATAAATTAAACATAAAATATAAACAAATTAGACCCTAAAGTTATGTTGCTATTGGTGAGATTTTATTGACAGATATGGTATCTCATTCTTGATAACTCGTTCGCTTCAGACAGAGGGGCTTGGCCCCTCAGACCCACTACCAACAGGTGCTATGACTTGGACACGATGATGCCCTCACTCTCCTTGCCGAGGTTCGGGCGTACACTTAAAAATGGCCTAGCTACGCCACTGATAACCTTTCTAATTTTAATGCCAAATTATAGTTTTTACCCAAATATCACTGTCAACTGAACATAGAAAATGATATTGTGTGTGGGGCATCCATGTAGTTATGGACACATTCTTTGTTTACTTTTGCATTATATATCATTATTATGATTTTTATTACTGAACAACTGACAAAGATTATATTTTTGCAAATTCAGGAAATATTTCATAAAAATAATGCTATTAAGAAAGTGAAATGCAAACTTTTACTCTTGCAAAACCTAACCTGTTTCAATTGTAATAATTTATAAATATTTCAAAAGAGGTTATCAGTATTCTATCTGGCATGACCCATATCTATTATTCTATTTCTCTGTTCACCTGATTGTCCTCTCACCATATATAGCTTTATTGCCATGCCGAGAATTAACTGGAATGAAATCGTCATTAACCTACTGGGATGACTGTAAAATGTGGTCACAGATGACAATTACCTTTGAATAATAGTACATCTGGATACAATAATAGTTGTTTATCGAGTTTATTGTGTCTTTTATTCCGTTTGGTCATTTTAATCAACTTTATTAGTAGAACTTGATTATAAAGGAATTTACTATATTGGTTTATAGTAATTGATACAGTATTTATTATTTTTATGTAGTTGGAAGAATTTTGTAATGTATTAAAACTATTCTTGTCTCTTTCTATTTCTGTTTTATGAGTGATAGAGAAAATTATGTCATATTTGGAAATAAAAATGATTGAGGCACAGATATATAAACTGTTTATTAAATAGGAGTATTAACCCTCTTGCAATTGACAAATGATTGCTAATTATCGCTAAAAAAGAAATTGATTTAGAAAATGAAGAAATTCACATGATTTTAAATCATTGCTATATTTATATTTTACTTGGATTAAAAAAAGAAATGAAATTAAAACAGCTTAAAGTCATATGAAACCTCAAATTAAAAATCATGCATATGTTTTTTATAACTAAATGGATAGTTTTCATTATACAACTTATGTACATATACTTTTTTCTGAGGAAAATTCTTTAATTTGTCCAAATTTAGAAGAAGTTTACTTATATTTAATTTCTTGCTTCCAGGAAGCAATTCACCGACATATTTTCCGTATGCATAGTGACCTGAGCGTGACCCTCCTCGTAAAAATCCGGTGATCGCAATACGCATGGATCTGTCATTAAAATAAACAATTATCTGATTGTACATGTAAAACACGTGCTCAATACCCATGCTTTTTGTTATTTGGTTACTATAAGTTGACAATCGGTAAACTTCGGCTTCAAAGCATGGCATTTAATGAGCAGCCTTATTTGTTAAATCGTAACAGACAGACAGAAAAAAAATTGACGATTATACAATATATTTGCGTAAAACATGATAAAATCGTGCACAGAAGACTAAGTTTATGATATATGCATGCGTTGGTTCAAGAATTGGATAAACATTATTTTTCACCACTCGCTCGTTTCATATGACTTTAAGCTTTATTATAATGGGAGATAATTTAAGTCAGATTTATATATAAATGAAAAACAGATTTACTAACAGTACCATAGTTCTTAATTTTTTTGCTATGAATGCAAAAGTGCTTTATTTGTCCCAATATTTAGATATCTATATTATTAACTTTTATTTCTTCAAGTAACATGAAAACTCTTTTCCCATGTTTATAAACCCATGGATTTATATAGCACATAGTTCAGTGTTTACTCTATAAATCCTTGATAAACCCTCACAAAATACACATGTATGAGCTTTTTACATTGGTTTTCAGCATGATAACTAGCTTGATAGCCTATTCTTTTTTATGATATTCTAAAAAAAAAAAAATTAATAATTGACAAAATATACCTTTATTTACCTCAAATTACAGCTGCTTCCATACTACTGGGTTCATTGAACCTTATTGTAAAATACACAAATGAAGAAAGAAGAGGATTGAAAAAGGTTAATTTTGTCAATTTAAGTTGAAATTTATTGTACATTATTATTATAGGTAAACTTGCTAAGTAAAAGAAAATGTGAGCTTGAGAAAAAAATTGCCTTGGTAACAGAGGAAAGAGATGGATTAGCATCAAGTCATGAGGAAGTTCAGGAGAGAATATTAATGCTAGACAGAACAAAGAGAGAAACAGAACAGAAGGTAAAAAACTGGATGAAGTTTTTATGATAAAATGGTATAAAGCTTCCATATTTAAAAAAAAAGATTGATGGGTTTGTGTTTAATGCCTCTTTCCCCACTATTGGCTATATTTCATGGCAGCCAGCTTTTGGTGGTGGAAGTGGGAATGACCAGAACACCACATCCTTTGGAAGGAAAACTATCAAACATAGTCAGTTAAAATTAGTCTCATGGCTACCTGCCCTTGCACAGGGTTCAAACTGACAACCACTGTGTTTTGATAGTAATTGATCAAGTTTAAGTAAGACTCCACCTTCAAAGTCCTTGAAAAATAGAAATAAGCTGTTATGTCTATTGCCTATGAAATGATTTCATAATTTGGACAAGTTTAGAAATAAAATCATTCTAAAAATTGTTGAATTGTGACAGGGGAGATAACTCATAGATAAAATCAGTTTTAGAATATTTGCAAAACTAGAAGAAACTTATTACGTCTAAATTTAAATCTATCCTCTGTTAAATATTGTAACAAAATTCATACATTATTAGGAAACCATTTTTCTGAATTTTGTCCTTTGCTGCAAGTGTCTGGATATATATATATATGTTTTTCATAACAAGAGTCTGTATTGGAACTTTCTGTGCAGCTTAGAAAATGAAAAGGAGAATATGAGTAATTTATAAAAAAAAATATATATTTGAAATGCAAATAAATTACAGTTTGAAATAATAAATAGGATTGATAACTAAATAATTTAAATATTACAAGAGGGCAAATGCAATTCTTATTTACATAATTTGTACACAGATGGGTTCATGTTTATATCTCATTAACATGGTGGAATTGTTCTCGCACATGATGAATTTGGATGTAATTTTTACTGCTGGACACTAAACATGTATCCATGTACAGAAACATGCATTTATGTCATGAAGTTTGAACTCACTCGTACACCCAATATCTTACAAAAAATCACCTTTAAGTTAATAATTGAACTTTTTTGTCTGATACCTTTATAAGGCGATACAGCCAATGGCATCAACAATCTTTGATGGTAATTAAGTACTATCAATAATAGTAGAGAAGATGGAAACCAATTTGGATATCATGGTAGAATAATTACATTTGATGTATGTTTCATTATAATACATTATTCTGATTGGCTAACAGCACATCACCTGTTATTCCTTAAGCAATATTACATTACACAATAAAACTTATCATTCATGATAACACGAGGTCCAACAATAAAGTATACAGGTGAATTAAATAAAAAAACAACAAAATTCGTATTTTCATGATCCTAGTTATAAATGTAATTGTAAGTATTGAATGCTTCTTTTTGTAACTTCATAGGGTTGTAAAAGCGTTGACCGTGTACACATTTTTAGAATGAAGCGCTTCCGCGCTTACAGCGCTTCATAATAAATGTACTTCGGTCAACGCTTTTACAATGAAGTTACAAAAAGAAGCATTCAATACTTAAATGAACTGTTAATAACTATAATAATTATTGACCAGTTTGTTTTATTTTTTAGGTACAAAATAGAGAAAGAGACATCATTGAGCTCCAGGAAACAAATTTACAGCTTCAGGCTCAGATTCATCACCTTGCATCAAGGTCATCTACTCACTCCTCCCCAATTAGTGGTCACAACCAATCACAAACCTTGTTTAATGAACTGTCACAACTATCACCTTGCAACCATGAATCCCAACCCTTGATGAATGAACTTATGTCACCTTCAACACCACCTCCTGATTTTACATCTCAGGTGTGTAGATTAGTATACTGAATATAGATTATTGTTTATTCTGCACATCCATGCAGTAAATTATGATCAGCTGCAAGCCACAATGTGAAATTTTTTTGGCGAGTGATCTTGGTTAATGAGAAAAATATATTAACTTAATACCGGTATACTAATCTGATCTATTCCTACTATATAATACAAGGTACAAATATGAACATGAAAATAGATAAATTAGTCACACTCAAAATCATGCTATTAGATGAACAAACAGGCTACTTAATGTCTGGTTTAGGCTGGGACGTAAAACTTTTTATCAGATCAGTAAATGTTACACTGGTATCAACATTATTCTACTATCCAAAAAAACATTTCAGGGAACTTGCTCTTTAAGCTATAATGGTTTAGCTAAGTGTTAACAGCTTTTGTGAGATTAATTTATCATTGTGTTTACAAAAGGTAGTTTTTATGTTCTTCTGTACTTAAGAATTAAAGTTCTCTTAGTAGATAGTGACAACATCTTCTTGACAGCTAAAATTGATACATACAACATCACAGTAGAGTAAGCAGTCTCAAATTTTTGTAGTCTCTCGTGCATTTTCAGTCTTTTATCTGAAGAATGGACAATTATATTTCAGTATTCGTCAGATTGACAGATTGACAGTTCCAGTTTGAAATGCAAATTTCTGATATTAAAAAAAATCTTATTTATTATGTATTTTTATCTCTCTTAGTTTGTATAAAATAGCTGAAACATTATATGTATTTTGTTTCTATTTTAGTATTCTTCCGATTATCCCATGTCTTTAGCTGAGATGATGGAAGAAGATGAATTTGAATGTGATGACGAGGATGTTTCCAATGTTCATAGATCACATGACCTGTTGACAGAATTTACCGAGCCTCAAGCTTTAACAGACTCACAGTTTTTATCAGATTTTCAAGATGCCTCCCAAGATTATTGTACAGATTATGAGGTATGCAAAAGATGTTTGATCTATTCAAAGATGGTTAAATTGAGTAATTACAGTGTCCTACCAAGGATAGAGTGATTGAAGTAAGCGAAATACAACAATAAGTTTAATCAGGTTATTTAACCATTAAAAGAAGCTGGGATTTTAACTGCATTTGTTAATTGTGTCGTTCAATTAGATTCAGCAACTTATTTTTTAACCCTCAAGTCATAATGCATTTATTATAATTTTGTTACATAATATATTTAATGATCAAAATAATATAGGGTTATTGCATGAATATTGGGAAATATTGTAATATAAGTAAAATTTTATATTGCACGAGCTTGCGATCATGAATTTTGAAGATTTATTGCAATAGTGCAATATTAGAATTTATTGCACGCTAACTTTTGGTTACTTTCTGTGGGAAATATTATATTGCTATACAATAAAACTATTTATTGCACCTTACTCAAAGAATGTACAATTTAACATGTTACTGAATTACTGTAAGAAGATGGGTAATAGTGAGACAACTCTCCATCCAAGTCACAGTTTGTAAACCATTATAGGTCAGTTTACCGCCTTTAACGATGGAGGCTTGGCTCACACCGAACAGCAAGCGTTAAAGGGCTCCAAAAATGACAAGTTTAGAACCATTCAAACAGGAAAACCAACAGTCTAATCTAAATAAAAAAAAAACAGAGGTGAGAAACACTTATGAACCACATCAACAAACAACAACCACTGACCAACAGGTTCTTGGCAAATGGTTTATTAAAAACAGACAAACCAACGGAAATAGCCATGAATTGAAAAAAGTATATTATAATCGTTGAATCAATTTCATATTTTACTTTCAGATGTTAATATTTAAATCTCTATATTATTGGTTTGCTATAAAATTGTTATAATTCTCCAAGTTTAAATGTTTGTTATTTTTTACTTAATTAGTTGAAAGAAGAATTAGTGAATGTGTATTCCCATTTGAAACAGTTATGTAAAGATTGTGGGAAATCAGTAGACAAGTATCCAGGTTGTTATAAAGTGGGTATCTTATCTCCCTTGTTACAAGATCTCAGAGAAGTCATGCAGAACATGGTCTCAAATAAATCTCATGTAAGTATTTGTTTTGAGATATTTGTAATGCAAAATTTATTTTTTTTTGGGGGGGGGAGGTTTTCTGCACTCTACATTATACCAAATGGGAAAATATTTATTTTCCTTAGCCCTAACAGAATTTTTTTTGGTGAGTGGTTTGTATAGTCATAGAACCCTTTTCTGATAATTTATTTTGTAAATCATGTAAAAATTGACAAAATTAGGATATAATATTAAACTGTAAACCCCCTTCTTGTAAGTTGAACTTGAAATATCGAAATCCATGATCAAATATCATCTATGCAAAAACATTTCTTCTAATGTATCTGACATAACTGTCAAATTTCTAAGTAAATGTTACATTATAATGCATAATATTATTTAATGATTGTTTTCAATATTTTCAGTTTGCATGTATTGAAGTCCAAACAAATTTATCAGATGATGAGGAAACCATGGTAACATTACATAAACAAATTGGTGAACTTAGACATGAACTTGGTGAGGCTCAAAATGACCTTGACAGGGTTAAAACAGAGTTATCTGAACGCGATTCCAAATTAAAGACGAAAACAGAAGAGTTGAGTCATCTGACCAACAAGGTAAAGGTAACAACAAATTACTAACATAGAATGTGTATTTATTTACTAACATAAAATGTAACATAGTAGGTGTAAATAAACTCATCATAGATACCAGGACTAAATTTAGTATATATGCCAGACGCGCGTTTCGTCTACAAAATACTCATCAGTGACGCTCAAATCCAAAAAAGTTAAAAAGGCCAAATAAAGTACAAAGTTGAAGAGCATTGAGGACCAAAATTCCTAAAAGTTTTGCCAAATACAGCTAAGGTAATCTATGCCTGAGGTAGAATTGAGTATTGGTGTAGTTTAATAAATTTACAAATTATTGCGAGTTTGGTTTTTATTAAAAGCAAATAATGTGACTGGGTGAGTACTGCAATAACAAGAACTCACGTTCTGATAAATAGATCAATCTGTTTGCAGATTTTTCAAAACTACAATTATTAAATTCACATTTTTGTCCACTCTTGAAAATCACACAAACAAAATGTTACTTAGATAACATATTGTTTGAAATATTTATATAGAATAGATAAATGAAAAAGGAAATGTGTCAAATATGTAACAACCAAACCAAAAAAACAGCAAAAGCCAATAATGGGTCTTAATCTCTGAAAGAAATCCCACACCCAGAGTTGGGCTTCAGCTGCCCCCTAAACAATAATGTATTCCAGATCAGCTAAATGGATGTCACACTTTAATTAAAACTCTGAAACATACAAATGAACCAAAATTAAAAAAAAACCAAAAGCACAAAGTATAGTTTGTTTATAGTTGGCATGATTTATTTTATTTCTATATGTTATGTTGTAAACCACCAACAAGTTTAACCCCGCCGCAATTTTGCGCCTGTCCCAAGTCAGGAGCCACTGGCCTTTGTTCATCTTGTATGATTTTTAATTTTAGTTTCTTGTGTATAATTCGGAGTTTAGTATGACGTCCATTATCACTGTACTAGTATACATATTTTTAGGGGCCAGCTGAAGGACACCTACGGGTGCAGGAATTTTGCTACATTGAAGACCTATTGGTGGCCTTCTGCTGTTGTCTGCTCTATGGTCGGGTTGTTGTCGCTTTGACACATTCCCCATTTCCTTTCTCAATTTTATTTGTGAGAGCATGCTGAAGGGTGTTAGTTTAAACTATAAATGGATCAAGTCTACATATCAAAATTTGAATTTGTCGCTTTTTTTGCAAAGAATGTGACATTTTATAGTAAGATTAAAGGCTAATCAACTTAGAGTCAGAATGTCATTGCTATATCTTCTTATGGACTGGTACTTAATAAGCAATATTGTTAAAAATCAGACTAAAAATGTTTGTCTGTTGGTCTTCATGTAATTTTTGCTGCTGGACATTAAATATCAATCAGTCAACCAATAAATTATCTGTTTAATGTACTACCACACCGAGAAGAATAAAATTAAGTCTTATAACTTTTAACTCAATTTAAACTTACAATTCTGAGTATTATTTGCAAAAGAACTGAAACTTTAAACACAAAAGTCAGAATATAATAATAAATAAGTCTAACATATTTATATTCTTCAAATGATTAAATTTTATTTTATATTTTCATGTGATTGTCAAACAGATTTCCATACTTGAGGTAAGTCCTTATAAAGAATAGAAATTTAAGTTAAAGTACTGATGTTAAGAAAATTCTGGTTGTAATATTTATAGTCCTTCATAACAATTGAGGTTCCTTTCACATATCCTAGACATGCACATGAAAAATGACCAGAAAAATTTGACAGAACAATCGAAGTGTTCCAGTGTTTTGCAGTAATTCAAAATTTCGTTACCGTTGTGGTTTTTATAATGACTAGATAAGAAACAAATCATTGACTTAAAATGATCCACCTTAGAAATAGTTAATGCATCTTGAATTTTCTGAGAATAAAGAATTTGAAATTTTAAAGTTAATACAGTAAAACTTGATCAAATCAAATGTAATACCTTGAAAGCAAATAATGCATGATTTTCAGGAAACTCATCTAAAGTTTTCCTCCATCCCCAAAAAATGATACCAAAGAAAACTAGATTTGCCATTGCAAGCAATAGCGGATGGCACCCTTCCCCAATTGCCAGGCGAGTGGCAGCAAACTAGAAGATTCCAAAGTCAAAGAGTGCATCTATACATTCACATTATCATTTTTGTAAAATTTAATGAAGTTTGGAGCATTTTGAAATTTTTGACATTTTTGATGTTTCCATGGTTACGGCGGCCATTTTGAAATTTCCAACTTCAAAAGTCAACTCTGCTTATGCCAGTGACCATTTCTGTCAAGTTTCATCCAGTTTGCAGGATTTTTATTTATTTTTTAATTTTTTGACCTTTTCGCATTGTTTCCATGGTAACTACAGACATTTTGGAAATTCCAACTCCAAATGCCACATCTTCCAATGTTGCTCATCGTTATTGTGAAGTTTCATGAAGTTTGGAGCATTTTGAGATTTTTGAAATTTTTGGTTTAGTTTCCATGGCAACATAGTAGTTCCAATGAATGCCAAAATCATCCAACATCTGTATATAGGGGGCACCTACATTGTATTAAAATATAATGATTCTGAGTTGAAGCATATCCAAACAGTTCACCAAAACAAAAAACTGGAATTTTTCACATTCGTTCCGTTTCCATGGTAACGGCAGCCATCTTGAACCATTCCATGGTGCCTGCAACTCTTCACCTAAGGGTCCTCTATATAATAGAGTTCCATCAACTTTGGTCCATTGGATTTCCATAAATCTCCTGGACAAAATTAGGTGGAAGAAAAATAATAAAAACTAGATTTGCCATTGCAAGCAATAGCGGATGGCACCCTTCCCCTATTGCCAGGTGAGCGGTAGCCATGGTTACGGCGGCCATTTTGGAAATTCCAAACTCAAAAGTCAAGTCTACATGAGCTGAGCAACATTTGTTATAAGTTTCAATAAATTTGAAGCATTTAAAGTTTTTCGTATTTTTGCTGTTTCCATGGTTACGGCGGCCATTTTGAATATTCCAAAGTCAAATCCCCGCTGCAATTTTTTCCCTCCACAATCATATACCATTTAATGTTTCGAGAATAAATTAAACATTGATGTTCTAGAATGTTCTGTGAAAATTCAAAGTTTTGACCTTTTTGCATTGTTTCCATGGTAACAACAGCGATTTTGGAAATTCCAACGCCAAATTCCACATCTTCCAATGTTGCTCATCGTTACTGTGAAGTTTCATTAAGTTTGGAGCATTTTGAGATTTTTGAAATTTTTGGTGTAGTTTCCATGGCAACATAGTAGTTCCAATGATCATCAAAATCATCCAACACCTGTATATAGTGGGCACCTACATTGTATTAAAATATAATGATTCTGAGATAAAGCATATCCAAACAGTTCACCAAAACAAAAAACTGGATTTTTTCACATTTGTTCAGTTTCCATGGTAACGGCGGCCATTTTTTACCATTCCAATGTCTCTTGCACAACTTAACATGGCGGTTCATATAATGGTACAGTTCCATCAACATTGGTCTGACCAATTCTGAGAAATAGTATGGACAAAGTGTGTGGAAGAATAAAAATAATAATAATAATAATAAAAAGAAAAAAAAGAAACGTAGAATAACAATATGTCACCCCAACTCCGTTGAGGGTGCCATAACTAGAATTGCCATTGCAAGCAATAGCGGATGTCACCCTTCCCCTCATTGCCACTAAGTTGCAGCCATTTGAGAATCGTTTAACAGTGAATGCACATATAATATGCATGGCAATACATCTTTCTGTAAATTTTCAGTACATTCACAGCATTTTAAAAATTTCACATTTCTGCCGTTTCCATGGCAACGGCAGCCATTTTGAAAATTTCAAAGTCAAAAGCCTCATCATTACTTGTCAGTTAACAATAATATCAAGTTTTATTAAGTTCAAAGCATTTTGAGAATTTTTGACTTTTTTGCAGTTTCCATGGCAACGGTGGCCATTTTGGAAATTCCAAAGTCAAAAGTCTCATCCAGACTTGGCAGTCAACAATAATATTAAGTTTCATCAATTTTAGAGCATTTTGAAATTTTTGAAATATTTGATCCTGTATCCATGGTAACAGAAGAGTTCCAATGATTGTCAAAATCATTCAAAAGCTGTATATAGTGGACAACTATATGGTGTAAAAATTTGATGATTTCAAGTTCTAGCATACCAAAATTATTTACCAAACCCTGAAGTTTTTAGAGCATTTTGACACTTATGCACTGTTTCCATGGTAACGGCAGACATTTTGGAAATTCCAATGCCAAATTACGCATCTACCAAAGTTGCTCATTGTTACTATGAAGTTTCAAAAAATTTGGAGCATTTTGAAATTTTTGAAATTTTTGGGGTAGTTTCCATGGCAACATAGTGGTTCCAATGATTGCCAATATCATCCAAAACCAATATATGGCTGGCACCTACATTGTGATAAAATATGATGATTCTGAGTTTAAGCATCTCTAAATTATTCACAAAACCAAAAACTGGAATTTTTCACAATTGTTCCGTTTCCATGGAAACGGCAGCCATTTTTTATGGTCTTAGACCCTACTGCAACCCGAAATTTTGTGTTCCTCCTTATAGTGAATTATCATTAAGATTGGTTCCATTTTACTCCAAAAAACCTGTCGGACAAAAAAAGGTGGAAGAATAATAATAACTAGAATTGCCATTGCAAGCAATAGCGGATGTCACCCTTCCCCCTATTGTCACTAAACAGTAGCCATTTCAAAACAACTTAACAGTGAATGCAGATCTATGAATTGCAATATATCTTTCTGTAAATTTTCAGTACAATAAGAGCATTGTCAAAAGTTTCACATTTCTGCTGTTTCCATGGTAACGGCAGCCATTTTGAAAATTCCTAAGTCAAAAGTCTCATCTATACCTGCCAGTTATCAATAATATTAAGTTTCATTAAGTTTGGAGCATTTTGAAAATATTTGACATTTCTGCAGTTTCCATGGCAACGGTGGCCATTTTGGAAATTCCAACTTCAAAAGTCTCATGCAGACTTGACAGTGAACAAATATATTAAGTTTCATAAATTTTGGAGCATTTTGAAAATTTTTTGAAATTTTTGACATTTTGGCTGGTTTCTATGGTAACACAGACCGTTCCAAATTTCTAATGGCAGATACTACATTGGTACATGGGAGGGAACATACCATCAGAGTTTCAATGGATTTGACCTACCATATTAAGAAAGTAAATGCCACTTTTAGGTGTTTTTTGGACCATTTTGACCTGTTTTGCCTTGTTTCCATGGTAACACAAGACATTTTCGAAATTCCAACGCCAACTTACATATCTACCAATGTTGCTCATCGTTACTGTGAAGTTTCATTAAATTTGGAGCATTTTGATATTTTGGAAATTTTTGGTGTAGTATCCATGGCAACATAGTAATTCCAATGAATACCAAAAATCATCCAAAACAAGTATATAGTGGGCACCTACATTGTATCAAAATATAATGATTCTAAGTTAAAGCATCTCCAAATAATTCACCAAAACCAAAAAGTGGAATTTTTCACATTTGTTCCGTTTCCATGGTAACGGCAGCCATTTGTAATGGTTCTATGACCTACTGCAACCCGAAATTTTTTGTTCCTCATTATAGTTGACTATCACTAAGATTGGTTCCATTGTCTTCAAAAAATCTGCCGGACAGAAATCATTGGAAGAATAAGAATAATAACTAGAATTGCCATTGCAAGCAATAGCGGATGTCACCCTTCCCCCCATTGCCACTAAGCGGCAGCCATTTCAAAATTGTTGAACAATGAAACATATATGCATTGCAGTACATCTTTCTGTAAATTTTCAGTACATTGAAAGCATTTTAGAAAATTTCACATTTTTGCTGTTTCCATGGCAACGGCAGCCATTTTGAAAATTCCAAAGTCAAAAGTCTCATCTATACATGCAAGTTAACAATAATATTAAGTTTCATAAAGTTTGGAGGATTTTGAAAATATTTGACATTTCCGCAGTTTCCATGGCAATGGTGGCCATTTTGGAAATTCCAACTTCAAAAGTCTCATGCAGACTTGCCAGTCAACAATCCTATAAAGTTTCATCAATTTTGGAGCATTTTGAAATTTTTGAAATTTTTGACATTTTGATTGGTTCCTATGACAACAGACACTATTCCCAAAATTGAATGGCAGATACCACATAGGTACATGGGAGGGACCATACCATCAAAGTTTCAATCAATTTGACCTACCATTTTAAGAAAGTATATGCCACTTTTAGGTTTTTGGACCATTATGACCTGTTTTGCATTGTTTCCATGGTAACGGCAGACATTTTCGAAATTCCAACGCCAAATTCTTTATCTACCAATGTTGCTCATCGTTACTGAGAAGTTTTATAAAATTTGGAGCATTTCCATATTTTGGAATTTTTTGGTGCAGTATCCATGGCAACATAGTAGTTCCAATGATTGCCAAAATCATTCCAAAGCAGTATATGCCCGGCACCTACATTGTATCAAAATATAATGATTCTAAGTTAAAGCATTTCCAAATAATTCATCAAAACCAAAAACTGGAATTTTCCATTATTTTTCGGTTTCCATGGTGATGGCAGCCATTTTTTAGTTCCAAAGTTGCACTGCAACTGGAAAGTCAGGGTTCCTTGTTATAGTGCACCATCATTCAGATTAGTTCCTTTGGCTCTGAGAAAACTGCCGGACAAAACTAGGTGGAAGAATAATAATAATAATAATAATAACTAGATTTGTAATTGCTAGCAATAACGGATGGCACCCTTCCCCCATTGCCAGGTGAGCGGCAGCCATTTTGAAAATTCCAATGTCAAATAGTGCATCTACAGATGTCTAGTAACAATTTTGCAAAGTTTCATTAAGTTTGAAGCATTTTGAAATTTTGGATAATTTTGCTGTTTCCATGGTAACGGTGGCCATTTTGAAAATTCCAAACTCAAAAGTCAAGTCTACATAAGCTAGGCAACATTTGTTATAAGTTTCCTTAAATTTGAAGCATTTTGAAGTTTTTCATATTTTTGCCGTTTCCATGGTAACGGCGGCCATTTTGAATATTCCAAAGTCAAACCCCCGCTGCAATTTTTTGCCCTCCATAAACATATACCATTTAATGTCTCTAGAATAAACTTAACATTGATGTTCTGGAATGTTCTGTGATAATTCAAAGTTTTGACCTTTTTGCATTGTTTCCAAGGTAACAACAGATATTTTGGAAATTCCAACGCCAAATTCCACATCTTCCAATGTTGCTCATCGTTACTGTGAAGTTTCCTGAAGTTTGGAGCATTTTGAGAATTTCGAAATTTTTGGTGTAGTTTCCATGGCAACATTGTAGTTCCAATGATCACCAAAATCATCCAACACCTGTATATAGTGGGCACCTACATCGTATTAAAATATAATGATTCTGAGATAAAGCATATCCAAACAGTTCACCAAAACAAAAAACTGGATTTTTTCACATTTGTTCTGTTTCCATGGAAACGGTAGCCATCTTGAACCATTCCATGCTTCCTGCAACTCTGCACCTGGGGGTCCTTACTATAGTAGAGTTCCATCAACATTGGTCCATTGGATTTCGAGAAATCACCTGGACAAAATGTGTTGCAAGAAGAAAAATAATAATAACTAGAATTGCCATTGCAAGCAATAGCGGATGTCACCCTTCCCCCTATTGCCATTAAGCGGCAGCCATTTCAAACTTGTTTAATAGTAAATGCACAAATATGCATGGCTATTCATCTTTTTGTAAATTTTCAGTATATTCAGAGCATTTTAAAGTATTTCACATTTATACCGTTTCCATGGCAATGGCAGCCATTTTGAAAATTTCAAAGTCAAAAGTCTCATCTTAACTTGTCAGTTACCAATAATATCAAATTTCATTATGTTAAAACCATTTTGAGTATTTTTGACATTTTTGCAGTTTCCATGGCAACCGTGGCCATTTTGGAAATTCCAACTTCAAAAGTCATATCTAGACTTGACATTTAACAATCATATCAAGTTTCATCAATTTTGAAGAATTCTGAAATTTTTGCTCCTGTATCCATGGTAACATAGTAGTTCCAATGATTATCAAAATCATTCAAAACCTGTATATAGTGGACAACTATATTGCATAAAAATTTGATGATTTTAAGTTCAAGCATACCAAAGTTATTCACCAAACCCGGAAGTTTTTGGAGCATTTTGACCTTTTTGCATTGTTTCCATGGAAACGGCAGACATTTTGGAAATTCCAACGCCAAATTCCACATCTACCAAAGTTGCTCATCGTTATGCTAAAGTTTCTAAAAAATTGGAGCATTTCCATATTTTTGAAATTTTTGGTGTAGTTTCCATGGCAACATAGCAGTTCCAAAATGTGCCAAAATCATCCAAAACCAGTATATAGTGGGCACCTACATTGTATCAAAATCTAAAGATTTTAAGCTTAAGCATTCTCAAATAATTCAAGGAACTCCAAAATTATATTTTTTCACCATTTTTCCGTTTCCATGGTGATGGCAGCCATTTTTTAGTTCCAAAGTTGCACAGACTCTGGGGAGTCAGGGTTCCTTGTTATAGTGCACCATCATTCGGATTGGTACTTTTGGCTCTGAGAAAGCAGGCGGACAAAATTAGGTGGAAGTATAATAATAATAATAATACAGAAAAAGAAACAGAGGAAAAGCAATATGTCACCCGACATTGTCGATCGGGTGACATAACTAGATTTGCGATTGCAAGCAATAGCGGATGGCACCCTTCCCCTATTGCCAGGTGAGCGGTAGCCATGGTAACGGCGGCCATTTTGGAAATTCCAAACTCAAAAGTCAAGTCTACACTAGCTGAGCAACATTTGTTATAAGTTTCAATAAATTTGAAGCATTTTGAAGTGTTTTGTATTTTTGCTGTTTCCATGGTAACGGCGGCCATTTTGAAGATTCCAAAGTCAAACCCCCGCTGCAATTTTTTCCCTCCATAATCATATACAATCATATACCATTTAATGTCTCGAGAATAAATTAAACATTGATGTTCTAGAATGTTCTGTGAAAATTCAAAGTTTTGACCTTTTTGCATTGTTTCCATGGTAACAACAGCGATTTTGGAAATTCCAACGCCAAATTCCACATCTTCCAATGTTGCTCATCGTTACTGTGAAGTTTCATTAAGTTTGGAACATTTTGAGATTTTTGAATTTTTTGGAGTAGTTTCCATGGCAACATAGTAGTTCCAATGATCACCAAAATCATCCAACAGGTGTATATAGTGGGCACCTACATTGTATTAAACTATAATGATTCTGAGATATAGCATATCCAAACAGTTCACAAAAACAAAAAACTTAATTTTTTCACATTTGTTCCGTTTCCATGGTAACTGCGGCCATCTTGAAAATGCCATACCCCGATTGCAAATCTGCACATGCTGGTCAACATTATGGTTAAGTTCCATTAACATTGGTTCATAAAATTCCAAGATATAAGCTGGACAAAAAAAGTGGAAGAAAAAAAACTAGATTTGTAATTGCTAGCAATAACGGATGGCACCCTCGTCCCCCCATTGCCAGGCGAGCGGCAGCTATTTTTGGAAATTCCAAAATCAAAGAAGGCATCTGCCCTTGTAAGTTATCATTTTTGCAAAATTTCATTAAGTTTGAAGCATTTTGAAATTTTGGACAATGTTGCTGTTTCCATGGTAACGGCGGCCATTTTGGAAATTCCAACTTCAAAATGCAACTCCGCACATGTCAGTCACTATTCCTGTAAAGTTTCATCCAGTTTGCAGCACTTAACTTTTTTTGGAAATTTTGAACATTTGTGCTGCAACCATGGTTACAGTAGATAATTCCAAAATTCTAAAAGCGTACATCTCATTGCCACATGTCATGTTATATATCAATACAGTTTCATTGACTTTGGTGCACTACTCTCTGAGAAAATGCTGATTTTATGCGTTTTTCCATAGGGTCAATGCAAAACTTGGCCCCAGTTTCCATGACAACGGCGGCCATTTTGAACTATCCATATATTGTCTTGACATCTTGGCATACTGGAGAACATTTTCATAAAGTTTCATCCAGTTGGATGTTATAACGAAAGAGTTAGAATTTTTGATATTTTAGCTGTTTCCATGGTAACGGCAGCCATTTTGAAAATTCCAAAGTCAAACTGGAAATCAGCACATGCCAGTTAACATTCCTGTGGAGTTTCTTCCAGTTTGGACCACTTTGATTTTTTTCGCATTTGTGCTGTTTCCATGGAAACGGCGGCCATCTTTTACCATTCCATAGCAAGGTGCACAACTTCAAATGGGGGTCCTCATTATGTTATAGTTCCAACAATATTGGATCACTCAATTCTTAGAAACACGATGGACAAAATGTGTGGAAGAATAATAAAAATAACTAGATTTGTAATTGCTAGCAATAACGGATGGCACCCTTCCCCTATTGCCAGGTGAGCGGCGGCCATTTAGAAAATTCCAAACTCAAAAGTCAAGTCTACATAAGCTAGGCAACATTTGTTATAAGTTTCCTTAAATTTGAAGCATTTTGAAGTTTTTCATATTTTTGCTGTTTCCATGGTAACGGCGGCCATTTTGAATATTCCAAAGTCAAACCCCTGCTGCATTTTTTGCCCTCCATAATAATATACCATTTAATGTCTCTAGAATAAATTTAACATTGATGTTCTGGAATGTTCTGTGAAAATTCAAAGTTTTGACCTTTTTGCATTGTTTCCAAGGTAACAACAGATATTTTGGAAATTCCAACGCCAAATTCCCCATCTTCCAATGTTGCTCATCGTTACTGTGAAGTTTCCTGAAGTTTGGAGCATTTTGAGAATTTCGAAATTTTTGGTGTAGTTTCCATGGCAACATAGTAGTTCCAATGATCACCAAAATCATCCAACACCTGTATATAGTGGGCACCTGCATTGTATTAAAATATAATGATTCTGAGATAAAGCATATCCAAACAGTTCACCAAAACAAAAAACTGTTTTTTTTCACATTTGTTCTGTTTCCATGGAAACGGTAGCCATCTTGAACCATTCCATGCTTCCTGCAACTCTGCACCTGGGGGTCCTTACTATAGTAGAGTTCCATCAACATTGGTCCATTGGATTTCGAGAAATCACCTGGACAAAATTTGTTGCAAGAAAAATAATAATAACTAGATTTGCCATTGCAAGCAATAGCGGATGGCACCCTTTCCCCATTGCCAGGCGAGCGGCAGCCATTTTGAAAATTCCAAAGTCAAAGAGTGCATCTACACATACAAATTATCATTTTTGTAAAGTTTCATTAAGTTTGGAGCATTTTGATATTTTGGACATTTTTGCTGTTTCCATGGTTACGGCGGCCATTTTGAAAATTCCAAATTCAAAAGGCAACTCTGCCCATGCCAGTTACCATTTCTGTAAAGTTTCATCCAGTTTGCAGCATTTTGATTTTTTTTAAAATTTTTTGACCTTTTTGCATTGTTTCCATGGTAACGGCAGACATTTTAGAAATTCCAACGCCAAACTCCACATCTACCAATGTTGCTCATCGTTATTATGAAGTTTCAAAAAATTTGGAGCATTTTGATATTTTCGAAATTTTTGGTGTAGTTTCCATGGCAACATAGTAGTTCCAATGATTGCCAAAATCATACCAAAACCAGTATATAGTAGTCACCTACATTGCATCAAAATTTAATGATTCTAAGTTTAAGCATAACGTAATAATTCACCAAAACCAAAATCTAGATTTTTTCACAATTGTGCAGTTTCCATGGAAACGGCGGCCATTTTTTACCATTCCATAGCAAGGTGCACAACTTCACATGGGGGTCTTCATTATAGTAGAGTTCCATCAACATTGGTCCATTGCATTCCAAGAACTTGCGCGGACAAAATTTTGTTGCAAGAAAAAAAATAAAAATAATAAGAAAAAAAAGAAACGTAGAATAACAATACGTCACCCCACTTCCGTTGAGGGTGCCATAACTAGATTTGCCATTGCAAGCAATAGCGGAGGATGTCACCCCGTTCTTGACATTGTCACAGTAGCAGCAACCAGTTTGAGTGTATCAAAGTCACATGGCACGTCTAGTATACATGCCTTTGACCCCCCCCCCCCCTTTTTCTCTTCTCGTAGACTAAGAGTGATGTCTATTTATAGTTGGGGAACTCTTTAAAATCTTAAATTAGACACACGCTTGAGGAAGAAAGGTGCTGTCACGTGATACTGAAGTATATTATCGTGGAGTTAGTACATTACTATTCTTTTTAGAGGGGACCTTGGACAGAGAACATGTGTATATATTGACGGAGCGGCATACTAACTGTTCATTTTATTCTTCAATATCTCGCGTATCACACGATACAAGTATTTTATCTTGTACAATTTAATTACACGCTTATCGATTGATTTCAGCTAATGTGTATATTTTTGCAGGTGTTCGATTAACGGATGTGTACTTTAATGCAAGTGCAGAAATGTCAATTATGTGTACTCTTCATGTTTTTCTCTCTCTCTCTCTCTCTCTCTCTCTCTCTCTCTCTCTCTCTCAGTGGCGATTTTCTCTTCAGAGCACGATTTTTGTATAGAATAGAAAGAAGCACGTTAAATTATATATTCGTTTTCTTCTAGCATATTCTAGAAGATAGTCTTCATCACAGAATTTTGTCTCAAATTTTCCGAGTTTTTTTTTTTTTTTTTTTTTTTTTTTTTTTTAGGCTGTTTCCATGGCAACGGCGGCCATTTTGAAAATTTCGAAGACAGATGACAATACAATAGCATTTAAACGGGAATGAGCTTAAAATTTGTACGAAAATGTTACTTTGACGTTTTTTCCCATATGGGTCAATATTGCACTTTTAGCCTTTTCTCCATGGTAACAGCAGCAATCTCAAAAATTCCAACGGCAATGAATTCTACAGTTCATACTCTTGTTACAAAGGGGGAGTATTAGGGGTCGTATCTGTAACGGTTGATTTACTATGAATTAATTAAGGAATTATTTTCGTTTTTTTCACGTTTGCACTGTTTCCATGGCAACGATAGCCATTTTGAAAGTTTTTAAGATGGATTTCACGCTTTCGCCTGACCAGTTACAATGTCTGAAAGTTTCGTTTATTTTGGACCATTTTTCGGTTATTCACATTTTTGCCGTTTCCATGGTAACGGCGGCCATCTTGAAAATTCCAGACCCTAACTGCACATCTGCACATGGGGATTGTCATTATGGTACAGTTTTATCAATGTATGTCAAGTCATCTCCGAGAACTCGGCTGGACAAAAAGTTTGGAAGAAAAATTTGGAACAATAACAATATATCACCCCTATTTCCATAGGGGTGACATAATAATACGCAAAAGTCGATTGTTCAACAGAGAATTAAAGGTATTTTCTTTCATAAACTCAACGTAAACGATATGTGGATTGGTTGATTGATGGTTTGTGATCATGATTGATCAATCATTGATTGATTAATCATTTGATTGATTGACTGATCGACTGATTGGCAGTTTGAAAAATGGTACGGGGACTTTTTTTCGATATCTGCACTTGATTCATTACTTGTTTGATATCAAAACTTGATTGATTGATCTCTTATCATGATTTTATCACTTCAATCATGATTTGATTGATTGATCAATACTTTGTATAGCATAAATTGACACAGTTTGCATTGATTTATTCCTTTTCTGTACGTTTTCTGCTGTTCAGTGACAAATATCAGTGCACACATTTACACGTACGATTGAGAAAAATACTCTATTTTCTCTTTTCTCATTAGAAAAAATGAATGGCGAATGAGTTATTCTAACACTAGATTTGCCATTGCAAGCAATAGCTAAGGATGTCACCCCGTTCTGGACATTGTCACAGTAGCAGCAACCAGTTTGAGTGTACAAAAGTCAAATGACACGTCCAGTATACATGCCTTTGACACCCCCCCCCCCCCCCCTTTTTTTCTCTTCTCGTAGACTAAGAGTGATGTCTATATATAGTTGGGGAACTCTTTAAAATCTTAAATTAGACACACGCACGAGGTAGATAGGTGGTGTCACGTGATACTGAAGTATATTATCGTGGACTTGGAACATTACTATTCTTTTTAGAGGGGACCTTGGACAGACAACATGTGTATATATTGACGGAGCGGCATACTAACTGTTCATTTTATTCTTCAATTACTCGCGCATCACACGATACATGTATCTTATCTTGTACAATTTAATTACACGCTTATCGATTGATTTTTAGCTCATGTGTATATTGCAGCAGGTGTTTGATTAACGGATGTGTACTTTAGTGCAAGTGCAGAAATGTCACTTATGTGTACTCGTCGTGTTTCTGTCTCTCTCAGTGGCGATTCTTTCTTCAAAGCACGATTTATGTATAGAATAGAAGCACGTTAAATTGTATATTAGTTTTCTTCTAGCATATTCTAGAAGATGTTTTGCCGTACAGATTTGTATTTGATCGTATGCACATAGTCATGATTACAGAATTTTGCCTGAAAGTTGCGATTTTTTTTCTTTTTTTTTTTTTGCTGTTTCCATGACAACGACGGCCATTTTGAAAATTTCAAGGACAGATGACGTTTCAATAGCATTTTACCGGGAATGAGCTTAAAATTTGCAAGAAAATGATACTTTGACGTTTTTTCCCATATGGGTCAATATTGCACTTTTAGCCTTTTCTCCATGGTAACAGCAGCAATCTCAAAAATTCCAACGGCAATGAATTCTACAGTTCATACTCTTGTTACAAAGGGGGAGTATTAGGGGTCGTATCTGTAACGGTTGATTTACTATGAATTAATTAAGGAATTATTTTCGTTTTTTTCACGTTTGCACTGTTTCCATGGCAACGATAGCCATTTTGAAAGTTTTTAAGATGGATTTCACGCTTTCGCCTGACCAGTTACAATGTCTGAAAGTTTCGTTTATTTTGGACCATTTTTCGGTTATTCACATTTTTGCCGTTTCCATGGTAACGGCGGCCATCTTGAAAATTCCAGACCCTAACTGCACATCTGCACATGGGGATTGTCATTATGGTACAGTTTTATCAATGTATGTCAAGTCATCTCCGAGAACTCGGCTGGACAAAAAGTTTGGAAGAAAAATTTGGAACAATAACAATATATCACCCCTATTTCCATAGGGGTGACATAATAAGAAAAAAAAGAAACGTAGAATAACAATACGTCACCCCAACTCCGTTGAGGGTGCCATAATAATAGTGAAAAAGAAACAGAGGAATAGCAATATGTCACCCGACATTGTCGATCGGGTGACATAATAACAAAGAAACGGAGGAATAACAATATGTCACCCGACATTGTCGATCGGGTGACATAATAACTAGATTTGCGATTGCAAGCAATAGCGGATGGCACCCTTTCCCTATTGCCAGGTGAGCGGTAGCCATGGTAACGGCGGCCATTTTGGAAATTCCAAACTCAAAAGTCAAGTCTACATTAGCTAAGCAACATTTGTTATAAGTTTCAATAAATTTGAAGCATTTTGAAGTTTTTCGTATTTTTGCTGTTTCCATGGTAACGGCGGCCATTTTGAAAATTCCATAGTCAACCTGTTCCTGCAATTTGTTCTCACCATAATTATATACCATCATTTCACATAAAATGTCTCTGGAATAAATTTAACATAGATGTTCTGGAATGTTCTATGTTAAACATTTCGCCTGTTTCCATGGCAATGGCAGCCATTTCGGAATTTCTAAGTATTGTTGGTACCTCGGGGCCCCACCACCAACATTTACAAAAAGTTTCATAAGGTTGGCTCTTATAACGAAAGAGTTAGAATTTTTATTTTTTTTTACATTTTTTGAGTTTCCATGGTAACTGCGGCCATCTTGCACATTCCAAAGTCAGGTGCACAACTTCACATGGTGGACAACATTATATCATAGTTCCATCAAGATTGGTCCATCCAATTCCGAGAACTGTCTTGGACAAAAAGTGTGGAAGAATAAAAATAAGAAAAATAATAAGAAAAAAAAGAAACGAACAATAACAATATGTCACCCCAACTCCGTTGAGGGTGCCATAACTAGAATTGCCATTGCAAGCAATAGCGGATGTCACCCTTCCCCCAATTGCCACTAAGCGGCAGCCATTTCAAAATGGTTTAACAGTGAATGCACATATATTTATGGCAATACATCTTTCTGTAAATTTTCAGTACATTCACAGCATTTTAAAAATTTCACATTTCTGCCGTTTCCATGGCAACGGCAGCCATTTTGAAAATTTCAAAGTCAAAAGCCTCATCATTACTTGTCAGTTAACAATAATATCAAGTTTTATTAAGTTCAAAGCATTTTGAGAAATTTTGACTTTTTTGCAGTTTCCATGGCAACGGTGGCCATTTTGGAAATTCCAAAGTCAAAAGTCTCATTCTGACTCGCCAGTCAACTATCATATTAAGTTTCATCAATTTTGGAGCATTTTGAAATTTTTGAGATATTTGATCCTGTATCCATGGTAACAGAGTAGTTCCAATGATTGTCAAAATCATTCAAAACCTGTATATAGTGGATAACTATATTGTGTAAAAATTTGATGATTTTAAGTTCAAGCATACCAAAGTTATTCACCAAACCCGGAAGTTTTTGGAGCATTTTGACCTTTTTGCATTGTTTCCATGGAAACGGCAGACATTTTTGAAATTCCAACGCCAAATTCCACATCTACCAAAGTTGCTCATCGTTATGGTAAAGTTTCAAAAAATTTGGAGCATTTTCATATTTTTGAAATTTTTGGTGTAGTTTCCATGGCAACATAGTAGTTCCAATGATTGCCAAAATCATCCAAAACCAGTATATGGGTGGCACCTTCATTGTATTAAAATATGATGATTCTGAGTTTAAGCATCTCCAAATTATTCCAAAAAAACAAAAAGTGGAATTTTTCACAATTGTTCCGTTTCCATGGAAACGGCAGCCATTTTTTATGGTCTTAGACCCTACTGCAACCCGCAATTTTGTGTTCCCTATTATACTTAACTATCATTAAGATTGGTTCCATTGGCTCCGAGAAAAGTGGCGGACAAAATAGTTGGAAGAATAATAATAACTAGAATTGCCATTGCAAGCAATAGCGGATGTCACCCTTCCCCTATTGCCACTAACCGGCAGCCATTTCAAAATGGTTTAACAGTGAATGCACATATATTAATGGCAATACATCTTTCTGTAAATTTTCAGTACATTCAGAGCATTTTTAAAAAAAATCACATTTCTGCCGTTTCCATGGCAACGGCAGCCATTTTGAAAATTTCAAAGTCAAAAGTCTCATCTGTACTTGCCAGTTAACAATAATATCAAGTTTCATTAAGTTCAAAGCATTTTGAAAAATTTTGACTTTTTTGCAGTTTCCATGGCAACGGTAGCCATTTTGGAAATTCCAAAGTCAAAAGTCTCATCCAGACTTGCCAGTCAACTATCATATTAAGTTTGATCAACTTTGGAGCATTTTGAAATTTTTAAGATATTTGATCCTGTATCCATGGTAACAGAGTAGTTCCAATGATTGTCAAAATCAATCAAAACCTGTATATAGTGGATAACTATATTGTGTTAAAATTTGATGATTTTAAGTTCAAGCATACCAAAGTTATTTACCAAACCCGGAAGTTTTTGGAGCATTTTGACCTTTTTGCATTGTTTCCATGGAAACAGCAGACATTTTGGAAATTCCAACGCCAAATTCCATATCTACCAAAGTTGCTCATCGTTATGGTAAAGTTTCAAAAAATTTGGAGCATTTTCATATTTTTGAAATTTTTGGTGTAGTTTCCATGGCAACATAGTAGTTCCAATGATTGCCAAAATCATCCAAAACCAGTATATGGGTGGCACCTTCATTGTATTAAAATATGATGATTCTGAGTTTAAGCATCTCCAAATTATTCCAAAAAAAAAAAAAGTGGAATTTTTCACAATTGTTCCGTTTCCATGGAAACGGCAGCCATTTTTTATGGTCTTAGACCCTACTGCAACCCGCAATTTTGTGTTCCCTATTATACTTAACTATCATTAAGATTGGTTCCATTTTGACCTGTTTTGCATTGTTTCCATGGTAACGGCAGACATTTTCGAAATTGCAACACCAAATTCCACCTCTACTAATGTTGCTCATCATTACTGTGAAGTTTTATAAAATTTGGAGCTTTTCCATATTTTTGAAATTTTTGGTGTAGTATCCATGGCAACATAGCAGTTCCAATGATTGCCAAAATCATCCAAAACCAGTATATGCCCGGCACCTACATTGTATCAAAATATAATGATTCTAAGTTAAAGCATTTCCAAATAATTCATCAAAACCAAAAACTGGAATTTTCCATTATTTTTCGGTTTCCATGGTGATGGCAGCCATTTTTTAGTTCCAAAGTTGCACTGCAACTGGAAAGTCAGGGTTCCTTGTTATAGTGCACCATCATTTAGATTGGTTCCTTTGGCTCTGAGAAAACTGCCGGACAAAATTAGGTGGAAGAATAATAATAATAACTAGAATTGCCATTGCAAGCAATAGCGGATGTCACCCTTCCCCCAATGGCCACTAAGCGGCAGCCATTTCAAAATTGTTTAACAGTGAATGCACATATATGCATTGCAGTACATCGTTCTGTAAATTTTCAGTACATTGAGAGCATTTTAGAAAATTTCACATTTTTGCTGTTTCCATGGCAACGGCAGCCATTTTGAAAATTCCAAAGTCAAAAGTCTCATCTTTACATGCAAGTTAACAATAATATTAAGTTTCATAAAGTTTGAAGCATTTTGAAAATATTTGACATTTCTGCAGTTTCCATGGCAACGGTGGCCATTTAGGAAATTCCAACTTCAAAAGTCTCATTCAGACTTGTCAGTGTACAATCATATTAAGTTTCATCAATTTTGGAGCATTTTGAAATTTTTGAAATTTTTGACATTTGGGATGGTTCCTATGGCAACAGAGACCGTTCCCAAAATTGAATGGCATATACCACATTGGTACATGAGAGGGACCATACCATCAAAGTTTCAACCAATTTGACCTACCATTTTAAGAAAGTAAATGCCACTTAAAGGTTTTTGGACCATTTTGACCTGTTTTGCATTGTTTCCATGGTAACGGCAGACATTTTCAAAATTCCAACGCCCAATTCCACATCTTACAATGTTGCTCATCGTTACTGTGAAGTTTTATAAAATTTGGAGCATTTCCATATTTTGGAAATTTTTGGTGTAGTATCCATGGCACCATAGCAGTTCCAATGATTGCCAAAATCATCCAAAACCAGTATATGCCCGGCACCTACATTGTATCAAAATATAATGATTCTAAGTTAAAGCATTTCCAAATAATTCATCAAAACCAAAAACTGGAATTTTCCATTATTTTTCGGTTTCCATGGTGATGGCAGCCATTTTTTAGTTCCAAAGTTGCACTGCAACTGGAAAGTCAGGGTTCCTTGTTATAGTGCACCATCATTCAGATTGGTTCCTTTGGCTCTTAGAAAACTGCCGGACAAAACTAGGTGGAAGAAAAATAATAATAATAATAATAGTGAAAAAGAAACAGAGGAATAGCAATATGTCACCCGACATTGTCGATCGGGTGACATAATAATAATAACTAGATTTGTAATTGCTAGCAATAACGGATGGCACCCTCGTCCCCCCATTGCCAGGCGAGCGGCAGCTATTTTTGGAAATTCCAAAATCAAAGAAGGCATCTGCCCTTGTAAGTTATCATTTTTGCAAAATTTCATTAAGTTTGAAGCATTTTGAAATTTTGGACAATGTTGCTGTTTCCATGGTAACGGCGGCCATTTTGGAAATTCCAACTTCAAAATGCAACTCCGCACATGTCAGTCACTATTCCTGTAAAGTTTCATCCAGTTTGCAGCACTTAACTTTTTTTGGAAATTTTGAACATTTGTGCTGCAACCATGGTTACAGTAGATAATTCCAAAATTCTAAAAGCGTACATCTCATTGCCACATGTCATGTTATATATCAATACAGTTTCATTGACTTTGGTGCACTACTCTCTGAGAAAATGCTGATTTTATGCGTTTTTCCATAGGGTCAATGCAAAACTTGGCCCCAGTTTCCATGACAACGGCGGCCATTTTGAACTATCCATATATTGTCTTGACATCTTGGCATACTGGAGAACATTTTCATAAAGTTTCATCCAGTTGGATGTTATAACGAAAGAGTTAGAATTTTTGATATTTTAGCTGTTTCCATGGTAACGGCAGCCATTTTGAAAATTCCAAAGTCAAACTGGAAATCAGCACATGCCAGTTAACATTCCTGTGGAGTTTCTTCCAGTTTGGACCACTTTGATTTTTTTCGCATTTGTGCTGTTTCCATGGAAACGGCGGCCATCTTTTACCATTCCATAGCAAGGTGCACAACTTCAAATGGGGGTCCTCATTATGTTATAGTTCCAACAATATTGGATCACTCAATTCTTAGAAACACGATGGACAAAATGTGTGGAAGAATAATAAAAATAACTAGAATTGCCATTGCAAGCAATAGCGGATGTCACCCTTCCCCCTATTGCCATTAAGCGGCAGCCATTTCAAACTTGTTTAATAGTAAATGCACAAATATGCATGGCTATTCATCTTTTTGTAAATTTTCAGTATATTCAGAGCATTTTAAAGTATTTCACATTTATACCGTTTCCATGGCAATGGCAGCCATTTTGAAAATTTCAAAGTCAAAAGTCTCATCTTAACTTGTCAGTTACCAATAATATCAAATTTCATTATGTTAAAACCATTTTGAGTATTTTTGACATTTTTGCAGTTTCCATGGCAACCGTGGCCATTTTGGAAATTCCAACTTCAAAAGTCATATCTAGACTTGACATTTAACAATCATATCAAGTTTCATCAATTTTGAAGAATTCTGAAATTTTTGCTCCTGTATCCATGGTAACATAGTAGTTCCAATGATTATCAAAATCATTCAAAACCTGTATATAGTGGACAACTATATTGCATAAAAATTTGATGATTTTAAGTTCAAGCATACCAAAGTTATTCACCAAACCCGGAAGTTTTTGGAGCATTTTGACCTTTTTGCATTGTTTCCATGGAAACGGCAGACATTTTGGAAATTCCAACGCCAAATTCCACATCTACCAAAGTTGCTCATCGTTATGCTAAAGTTTCTAAAAAATTGGAGCATTTCCATATTTTTGAAATTTTTGGTGTAGTTTCCATGGCAACATAGCAGTTCCAAAATGTGCCAAAATCATCCAAAACCAGTATATAGTGGGCACCTACATTGTATCAAAATCTAAAGATTTTAAGCTTAAGCATTCTCAAATAATTCAAGGAACTCCAAAATTATATTTTTTCACCATTTTTCCGTTTCCATGGTGATGGCAGCCATTTTTTAGTTCCAAAGTTGCACAGACTCTGGGGAGTCAGGGTTCCTTGTTATAGTGCACCATCATTCGGATTGGTACTTTTGGCTCTGAGAAAGCAGGCGGACAAAATTAGGTGGAAGTATAATAATAATAATAATACAGAAAAAGAAACAGAGGAAAAGCAATATGTCACCCGACATTGTCGATCGGGTGACATAATAAGAAAAAAAAGAAACGTAGAATAACAATATGTCACCCCAACTCCGTTGAGGGTGCCATAATAATAGTGAAAAAGAAACAGAGGAATAGCAATATGTCACCCGACATTGTCGATCGGGTGACATAATAACAAAGAAACAGAGGAAAAGCAATATGTCACCCGACATTGTCGATCGGGTGACATAACAAAGAAACATAAGAAAAGCAATATGTCACCCGACATTGTCGATCGGGTGACATAATAAGAAAAAAAAAAGAAACGTACAATAACAATACGTCACCCCAACTCCGTTGAGGGTGCCATAATAAATGAATCCACAGTACGCTACATAAAAATAAATTCATGACAAAAAAAAAAACAAAGGAAGTAACTCGTTTTTATTGTTGTTCTTTATCTCAATGTTTCAGTGAGGCTTTCAACATTACCCAAACACACAAACACCTTATTGCTAATTTAAATTTCGCTTCACAGCAACTTATTAAGATGGTACCCAACACTTTCAATAAAATTAATTTGGCTCGTTTAATTTTCATAAAATTTTGTCAAAGTATTTACTCTGACACTTTAATAAAAATATAAAGATTTGAAAAATTTTGAACCAACTGTTTTGTCAGAAAAATTACGCTGGTTATATAGCAATTTGACAAACACCAGTTTTGATCATTGAGAAGCTTAATATTCCTTTTACAACACAATGTAATTACAACGTTTAGCTGACTTTACAGAGTTATCTCCCTGTAGTGATAGGTACCACCTTAAAAGCCTGACACTGGATTTAGATATTGTATACCTATTCTTTTTTCAGTTGACGTTACAACATGAGGAACTGTCCCGATTACAAGCTGAGAGAGACAGACTTCAGGATAGCACGAGGAGTCTTAGTCCTGACGACCTCTTACAGGAAGCCAGACAGGATAGAGATATGGCTTTAGAAAAGTAAGTGTAAATAAATTGATTAGTTCAACATAATAAAACCACATTGAGGTCTAGACATGTTGTCATCCTTTATTAAGATTGGAGAAAACAAAGATATTTTGGTTTTTCTTGCTCTTAACTCAATGGCTGAGTGGTTTGAGAAGTTCCTGTATAACTATAGCCTTTTAACATTGAGTTTGACTTCAAAATTATCTCACAGGCCAAAGATTATCTCTAGGCAATTCAGCTTTCTCCACAAATAAAAACTAAGCCCGATCATATATCCAATAGTGCTAAAACTGACGTTAAAAACCCACAACAAATCAATCAATCTTAATTTGCACTGTATTTATAGGGATTTGCATGAATGAAATTGGGTAAAACTGGTGTAAAATAATCTGTCTACATATATCTTATGAGTAATTTTTTTAAAGCAGCTTATATTTTTTTTGAAGTAAAACATTTTAAGTTTTAAGTCCAAAAACAATATAGATATAATTATTTATTATGCATGTACATTTCCATATTTGTATTTTTAAAAAGAGAGATAGAATTAAGTACCAAAGGGATATTCATACTTAATAGTCAAAGACAAACTGGCAACACATGAAGGCAAAAACGAAAAAAAAAATACCTAAAGACCCAACACCAGTTAATACAAAACACAACAAACAAAACTAAAGACTGAGAAAACCTAACCAAACTTAAATCAGGGGTCATTTCAAGTGCTCCTCAAGGGTTTGCGTAACCTTTTAATCTTTTAAAAGGGAATTGCTTACAAGTTTATAGAATTACATACTAACACATGTGTAATGTGTTGTTCTATGTCTAAAATTATTATACATATTCATAGCTAACATTAAATGCCCTTCTTTTTATTTATAAACAGGCAGAATAAAATGGAAGTGGAATTAGCCAAGTCAAAAATGGACATTTTATCAATGAATGAGCAACTAATGGAGGCCATCCAACAAAAAGTAGCTTTGTCACAAGAACTTGATCAATGGCAGGTAGGGTAGATAAAAACTAAGTCACAAAAAAAATTATTGATGACTTGCAAGGGAGATAGCTTAGTAAACAAAAATTGATGAATGACAGGAAGGGGAGATAAATTAGTCACAAGAACTTGATAAATGTCTAGAAGGGGAGATAACTAATGTGGCAAGAAATTGATCAATGGCTAGAAGGGAAGATAACTTTGTCACAAGAGTTTTATAACGTGCAGGTAGGGGAGATAACTTAGAAAAACTTCAATGTCTAGAATGGTAGATACTTTTGTCACAAGAACTTTATCAATGACAGTAAGTGGAGATAACTAAGAAATTGATGAATGAGAGGTAGGGGAGATAAGGTTAATAGTCACATGAACTATAGTAAGAGAGATTATTAATGATGATAATTTGATCAAATGACAAATAGGGGAGATAAATTAATTCTGAACCTAATAATTTCGTAACCTGAAATCCTGTTTCACTGTAGAATTGCTTGATTTTTTAGGTCTTCTTTTTACAGGTTGACATGCAGGATTTATTAGATTTCCAGTTCAAAGAAAGAATAAAGGAAGAATCTGTGAAAGAACAAGTTTTAGAACAGTTGAAAAAACACATTTCATTAAGAAAATCAAAGTCTACATCATTTCTTTCACGGACAAAACAGTCATAGCATCAATCACATTTAAGAATAAAAACTTTGTGATTGGCTATCAACTTTCTAAACAATGGAAATTCAACCAATGATGTGAAGCTATTTTCATTTTGGGGAATCACATTTAAGAAAAAAACATTGTGATTGGCTAACAAACATTCTAAACAATGGAAATTCAACCAATCATGTGAAGTTATTTTCATATAAGAATACAAAAATGAAATGACCCACAGTTCTTGAAATTCTGAAACAGGGAATAAGTATGACGAACTTTTCCCTCAAAGTAGATCTTTGTGGCTTAATTTCTTTAATTTAGTAAAATTTAAAAAGGGGATCAAAACATTTATAGAATAATTTCATTGAATATTTATGATATCCAGTTGCTCCTGAATTTAGGAAAAATAGGGCACATCAAGCATGAAAACTTCTTTTGATGAAACATACATATATAGGGCATATCCAAAACGTTTCATGTGCAACTGTACAAAAAAAATATCTTCCAGTTAAGTAATACTTTGGATTAATTACTTAATCATATTTTATTTGTCACGGAAAAATGTCTGTTCAGCTAATTCTGTATTAATTTTTGTTTACTATTTCCTGTTTCCTAAAAGACTTTACCCCTGTCTACCCCTTTTCCATAGTCAAGGAAACAGAAAAAAATAACAGCTGAGACATTTCTACTAACTACTGGTACCTTTGCCAAAAGTTGAATTTTACTAGTCTAGGAGTCCTGTATTCTAGTCATAAACATTGTCAATGTATGAAACCATACTCAATGTCCTTTTTCGTCAAACAGCTGTGCTTTACACTGGAAGATAGTATTCTATATATACCACAGTTACCATGGTAACGACAGATGATTTATATTCAGGTATGAACTTATAAAATTCCAAGATGTCCAACATGGTAAAAAGCTCAAGCCTTTAGTTTTGGAAATGGAAACAAATATTTTATTTGATAATTTCATAAGTTGTCTCCCATTATTTAAAGATAAAGAGAAAAAAATGTCTTCTAGATATCAGAAAACAACCAAAGGAGGTTACTTTTTACAATTTTTTTATTATGAAAATAAGGATTCATAATTGAAGAAAAATATTGTCTTTCATAATGCATAATCAGATATGAATTGAGGTGGTACCCAACACTTTTGACTAAAACTAATTTGGCTCATTTAATTTATATAGAATTTTGACAAAATATTTACTTTGACCATTAAAAAAAAAAAAAAAATTAAAAAAAAATTAAACCAATTAATTTTACAGAAACATTTTATTGGATATATAGCAGTTTGACAAACACTAAATTTTATCATTGAGAAGCTTTATATTTCCTTAACAATACAACATAATTAAAACGTTTAGCTGATTTTACAGAGTTATTTCCCTGTAGTGTTAGGTACCACCTTAATAAGTGTAAATAAGAGGAAGATTGGTAATACCTTGTTATGATGCCAAAACTAATACCAGTGTAAATCTCTGCTTTCCTGTTGTAAGGGGAGATAACTAAACATTATGATATATTATACTGCTTTGAGAATTACTCGGGTATATATGTAAAATGTGCAATGTTTGTAATATTGACAAAACCGTGTAAAGTTTTTAAGTTGGATTTTACTCGTTCTAAAAATATTTTTATTAGATACAAGTAAGGTGTAGTTGAGACTTAATTTGTCCATATTTTGGTGAAGTAGAATAGAAAAGATTTAGATTAGGTCTAAAAAATAAAAAAAAAGATTCAAATGTAAAAAAAATCCCTTGATTTAAAGAAATTGTAAGTAAACATGATGAGACTTTACATGGTTTTATTAATAGCTTTATACATGAGTATAAATCATGTTTTTTAATGGTGCTTAGAGCAATTTCTTGCTTACGATGTATATTCCTGTTCTATTTATTTTTCCTTCTTGTTGACATAATAAAGTTATTGACAGAGATTGGATGAAGATATTTCTTGTATTGTGTATTTCTGTGTTTAAAAATTTTTGAATTAGAAGTTAAAAGTTTCCATAGGGTACCTGTTTATGTCACAAGGTCAGGTTTAGAAAATGGCTTAGACATGTCACCATAGCAAACTTAACAGTTCTAAACTGATCTGATTCTAGGTTTTTAATACATGTAGTTTTAAAGGTCATAATGTCTTTTTACAAGATACCAGGTTGCTTAGTTGCCAGCCAAACCTCTAATGTCCTAGGAGGAATGGACCGTTTTGGGGCCACAATTATCATTGAGTTTGATACCCTAGTCAAAACATTATTGTCTGCTGCTCCTTACAAGTAACAAATGTAAAATGAAATGAATAATAAAATGAAAATATAAATGTAAAAAAAATAGAGATACAGGGAAGAAAAAATGAATGAATACATACATACATACATCATTGAAAAAAAGTTATAATGGCTTATGGTAAATTCTTAATCCTCCATTTCCTCATAATATAAAAAAACGAAGAAAAATGAAGAAGAAAAAAATGATATGAAAAAAAAAAAATAAATAACAGAAACAAGAGAGAAATAAAATAGGATGAGAATTAAAATAGTGAGTTGCAAAAAACAGGAAAATATCTTCTTCCAAACTGTGTCATGACTGTTTTTGTGGTTACACAAGTTTTGTTACATAGGAACAGACAAATGTACATTGTAATGGATTATGTCCTGTTTGGTTATTAGTTGTATCCTTCACAATTTTAATCTTTTTTTTTCAAATTCTAAGAAATCAAGAAATTACAACTTATTTTTTGGTAATGAAGATACCAATATCCATAGCTAAAGAAATAGCTCAAATTTAATACTTAGGAGCTAAAAATATAACATTAATAGAATTGAGAGTAAATGGAAATGGGGAATATGTCAATTAGTCAGCAACCCGACCAAAAAGCAGATAAAAGCCAAAGGCCTTCCATGGGCTTCAGTGCAGCGAGAAAATCTTCACCCATGGATGGGCCTCAACTGACCCCTAAATAAAAATGAGTACTAGTTCAGTGAAAATGGATGTTATACTAAACTCCAAAACATATAAATGAACTTAATCTAAAAGTTTTAAGGTTCATCTTTTATTTAAATTAATTATGTAATTTTATAGTGACAACATTTTAGCCTTTTCAAGGACTATTCTTACAGTAGTACATTTGTTTTGTTCCAATAATGTTGCTAATGCTTGTTATTTAATTGTGGTTCAAAATGTGATATAAACAATTTGTGAATCTGCAATAAAAATAAATCTGTACTCTGTTTTTAATTTTTTAAGCCAATGTAACAAAGAATTAGGAGTTTTGATGCCATGAAAATAAGTTTAGGCTAAATCTGCTAAACAGAGGTATAAAAGTAAGGGTGCATTTGAAATATGTTATATAGTGCCAAAAAAAAAATGTTTGGTATAGGACGATTAAACATCAACCCGACAACACAATTAAGAAGCAGAAACATCTTGATTTAACAAGAGTGCACAAGCTTAATTTATTTGTCATTATTAAATTTCATATCACAAATATATTATTAAGACTATTTCTTATAGTTTCTGAGAAATAGACATAAATTTTGAACATTGAACAATGAACCATACAAATGAGGTCAAGGTCAGATGAATCCTTTAAACCAGCATGAACATCATGTGATCATTCTATAAATTAAATTTAGTTGACCCATTGCTTATAGTATCTGAAAGACATTGCCATAAAAATTGAACGTTGACTTAAAACCATAAAAATGAGGTTAAAGGTCAGACAAACCTTGCCAGACAATCATTCCATACACTGAGTATACTTGATTTTTATTTATAGTATCCAATGAACAGACAAAACTGTGAAGACGGAACACCAATGAACCATAAGGAGATCAACTGTCAATGTCGTATAATATCTGCCAGATCATTTCATTCACTAAATTAAGTTGCCAAATTTTTTTCACCAAATACCTGTATTAAGTTAGGAATATGAAAGTTGTTTTTAACTTGCTCAGTTGATTCATAGTTTTTGTCAGTTTTTAAGGACTTCCCAATTTTGACCTTGGAGTTTTGTATTTTTGCTTTACGTTTTGGCTGATAGTATCTGAGAAATAGACAAAATTGGAAAAATTAAACATTGCAAAAGAACCATGAAATAGGTCAAGTTCATATGAAACCTACCAGACAGACACATAGATCTTGCTTTCATTCTTTCAACCAATACAGCTGATACATGTATATTGTTACAAGTATCCAAGAAACAGACCAAGCCACAAATATGAACATCGACAAATGGACCATGAAAATAAAATCAAGACATGTACACCTTACAATAATTCCACACTAAATACAGTTGACCTATAATTACTTCTTGTATACTTGACCATGAAAACTTGACATTGTGATGCAAGAAATCAGGTCTAGCATTTCCATACACCAAATAAAGTAGATCTATAGCTAATGGTATCTTATATATGAACATGACAATGAAACTTAACCTTGTCCACTTGACAATCAAATGAGATCAAGGTCAGAAGAAAACTGTCTGAGGGGCATTCATGGTATGCACACACGAAATATTTTTATCCTTTCACTCAAAATAAAAGATGCATATGAGGGACAGTAACTTACTAACATAAAAACATCTACATACAAAGTATGAAGCATCCAGGTCGTCTACCTTCTAAAATATTGAGTTTTTTTTAATTAACGCTGCCGTCAGATCACTGTCCCTATGTCGAATGCAGGATAAGAGCCAGTGTGATGCATTTTCTCATTCATTGCTGGTCAACTTCTTGTTAATTTATAGTCTTACACATTAAATCTATGTATGAAATTTTCATCCCATTTTTCTCATTTTTGGCATCAAGTTTCAGGTGAGCATGTCCTACAGTGTGATGCAAATTCAACAGCAATCGGTTAAAACTTGATTGGTTCAACTATTGCAGACTGTACATTTTGAATGATTAAACGGACAACACAGATATGTCACTTTTTAGCTCACCTGGCCCGAAGGGCCAAGTGAGCTTTTCCCATCACTTTGCGTCCGTCAGCGTTAACTTTTACAAAAATCTTCTCCTCTAAAACTACTGGGCCAAATTAAACCAAACTTGGCCACAATCATCAATGGGGTATCTAGTTTAAAAAATGTGTCTGGTGACCCTGCCAACTAACAAAGATGGCCGCCATGGCTTAAAATAGAACATAGGGGTAAAATGCAGATTTTGGCTTAAAACTCAAAAACCAAAGCATTTAGAGCAAATCTGACACGGGGTTTAAATTGATTATCAAGTCAATTTCTATCTTCCCACAAATTTTCAGATGAATCGGACAACCCGTTGTTGGGTTGCTGCCCCTGAATTGGTAATTTTAAGGAAATTTTACTGTTTTTGGTTATTATCTTGAATACATGTATTATTATAGATAGAGATAAACTGTTATCAGCAATAATGTTCAGCAAAGTAAGATTTACAAATAAGTCAACATGACCGAAATGGTCAGTTGACCCCCTTTAGGAGTTATTGCCCTTTATAGTCAATTTTTAACCATTTTTCGTAAATCTTTGTAATCTTTTACAAAAATCTTCTCCTCTGAAACAACTGGGCTAAATTAAACCAAACTTGGCCACAATCATCTTTGGGGTATTTAGTTTAACAAATGTGTCGGGTGACCCAGCCATCCAACCAAAATGGCCACCACACCTAAAAATAGAACATAGGGGTAAAATGCAGATTTTGGCTTATAACTCAAAAACCAAAGCCTTTAGCGCAAATCTGACATGAGGTTAAATTGATTATCAGGTCAAGACCTATCTGCCCTAAAATTTTTAGATGAATCGGACAACCCGTTGTTGGGTTGCTGCCCCTAAATTGGTAATTTTAAGGAAATTTTGCTGTTTTTGGTTATTATCTTGAATATTATTATAGATAGATATAAACTGTAAACAGCAATAATGTTCAGCAAAGTAAGATTTACAAACAAGTCAACATGACCGAAATGGTCAATTGACCCCCTAAGGAGTTATTGTCCTTTATATTCAATTTTTAACAATTTTCATAAAATTTGTAAATTTTTACTAAGATTTTCAACTGAAACTACTGGGCCAAGTTCATTATAGATAGAGATCATTGTAAGCAGCAAGAATTTTCAGTAAAGTTAGATGTACAAACACATCACCATCACCAAAACACAATTGTGTCATGAATCCATCTGTGTCCTTTGTTTAATATTCACATAGACCAAGGTGAGTGACACAGGCTCTTTAGAGCCTCTAGTTTGTTATCTTGATAGTAAAATACAATTGTGGAAGTTACAACAGCAACACTTAAACATGTTGGTTAACATTCAGTCAATGAACCACGACTGAAGGCACAGACCAAACAATATCCATTGAAACCTGCTACCATATAGTAGGTTATTTTCGTGTGGTTTAAATTTTTGCTTAATTTCACAGAAAGAAAAAAATCCCCAAAATAAATTCATCCAATTTAAAAGTACACATCCAAAGGTATTGATAAAGTTTTGAATTCGCCAAAATAATAACCACCATAATATTCCATTAACCTTATTCAATGAATATATTCTCTATACAGTATTACAACTGCATACCAAATATCATTGACCCATCACTAGGTGTTGCCAAAAACTAATACGGTATTACAACAGCATACCAAATATCATTGACCCATCACTAGGTGTTGCCAAAAACTAATACGGTATTACAACAGCATACCAAATATCATTGACCCATCACTAGGTGTTGCCAAAAACTAATACGGTATTACAAAAGCATACCAAATATCATTGACCCATCACTAGGTGTTGCCAAAAACTAATACGGTATTACAACAGCATACCAAATATCATTGACCCATCACTAGGTGTTGCCAAAAACTAATACGGTATTACAACAGCATACCAAATATCATTGACCCATCACTAGGTGTTTCCAAAAACTAATACGGCATTACAACAGCATACCAAATATCATTGACCCATCACTAGGTGTTGCCAAAAACTAATACGGCATTACAACAGCATACCAAATATCATTGACCCATCACTAGGTGTTTCCAAAAACTAACCTAACCATAAACAGAAATAGCATACCTGTCTTCCTCTTCAACTATAAACAACCAAAACAAAATCTCATACTTTTTATATCTTTATTATTAAAAATCATATCCACTGAAGGATTTATTTAATTAGTGTCACAACAAATATGACAGAAATATAACAGAATCAGTCGACATTGTTGGGAAGCTTTGACAGTTTTCTTGTCCTGTATCTGTTTGGCTCTCAGAGACAATGGTGACAGATACCTTTGTGTTATAAAGGAGAAAACTAAACATTTATGTTTGATTTATTGGAAACTGAAAATTCTCTGGTCTACTTTCTGTTCTAACAACCTTTCGGGATCCTCATGTTTTATCAAAATGATACACACCTTCAAAAATTTGAAGGCAGAAATTTCATTGGTTGATATAAAAAAAATTTAGAACAGAAAGTAGGACAGAGTGTTATCAGGTCCTTGTAATTGAAGCTTGGGGCACAGGATCTGTATTTTAATCGGACTGCTTCATACTTAAACTAGCCTTCTTTCAAATTTACTGGGGTTTTGACAAAAATGAAAAGCTCATTCTGGTTATAAGTGTGAGTACATAAACTGAAGTCTCTTCTTAAGAGGGGGACTTCTAACAGTGTTAGACCTAGTTCAGGCCTATTTGAGTAAAAAAATAAATGTGAGAGGGTTGAGAAGTAACTTTTAAAGTCCCCCCATTTAATGATCATAATGATAGTATGCATAAATCTTTTGAGCATTGAATGCAAAAAGATCAAATACAACACATGCAAGAACTAGGAAGTTGAAATGGAATATCAAGCCCTTGTAAGGATACCATCACTCATTATCCAAGGAGGCGGAGGCAAGTGAATGTAATGGTTTATATAGAGATATATTTCTTTTGCTCTATTTTTTTTTTTTTTAAATTGTATTGATATATATATATTTTTTTTTTTCTTTTAATTATGCAATTGCATTTGTTTCATTTTCATTTAAATTTTTTAGCAATGCATAATTTATTTGATTTTTTTTTTATAATTCAATTTTTTTTTATTTTTTTTTTTATTATTCTTTTTTTATAAATATTTTTGTTTGTTTTTGGGGGACTCTAGTTTATGATTCTATAAAAAGAAATAATATCCATCTATAAAGTAACAGATACAATGATTACAAACAGAGTTATCTTCCCAATCAACCTCGACTGATTTATTTATATTTCCGTCCTCATTAACTATAATATCAAACAAACAAAAAAATTGTCAACTAATGTTGTTCTATCACACACGAATAACAAAACAATATTTACATATATACTAAATAGTGTATTTCTTGTTCTGTCTAAAATATGGATAATTGGCACAAAATGAAAAAATAATTGGCAAAACTATTTCACTTGCATTCATAATACTAGAATAATCACACACAGTAACATATATATTACATCTTAAAAGCAAAGACAAGTTTTCAGTATAAACAAAAAATAATTTAAGAAGCTGTTTTCTTTTTAAGTTTGTTATTGTTGTTATATATAAATTAAATATTTATCCGTTCTTTATGAGTCTCCTGCGTTTAATGCCAAAAAATGATCTGGTAAAAAAATACAATTCATGTAAATTCATCGCAGATGACCCCTCAGCAATTTATATGTCAACACTCGTGGTTTTTTTAATTGCTCTTGCTATTTTCTTAAAAATTACAAAATAAAAGTAAACTGGTTATCAGGTAAAACAGTCTTTGCTATAAAATAACTTGACTTTCTTTCTTCATAGTATTGCTATTTATAATGTTTTGTTTATATAAATAAATAATATTTGTTATGAAGATATTCTACAGCAACATCTTACCCTTTATGATGATCTATAATGATACATATATATTTTCCTCAGTACACCAGTTTTAATACATATATTTTCCTCATTAAATACTGAAGCTCAATATAATATAAATATTAAATTCTCAACTCGAGATCAAAGAAAGATATCGATAACAACAAAAACAAAACAAAAAATCAAATGCTTTGCTGAGCGCAGCATGATATCACCACAGATTTTTTTTGTGGTCGTATAAAAAGTTCAATGTGGCCTTTAAAACAGAATTTTTAAAACTATCTTATTTGCGGGTTGTTTGACAAAATGTTATCCCCAACAATGAATATAGAATATGAATCCCTGATGACATAAATGAATTGAACAAATCAGAAATTATATGAAACAGAATTTAATACAAATGCATGATTTTCCTGTATGAAAAAGAAATAAAATTTAATCACAAAACTTCTCATTCAAATCATCTCCCCTGAAAACTGAGTGACCTCCCCTTAATGATATTATATACATGCACACAAAGGAACATTGGGAGCACCAAACTGGGAATTCTGGGAATTCTGGAATGGAGGAATCTACACTACAGATCTACTAGATAAACACTAAATGGAATGAAGCAACACTTTAGCACTAATATCGCTTGGAATGTTTCATAAAGACATAATTAAATATAATGTCATCTATGAATTTGATTGGACGACTGGGTAAAATACACAACTAAAAATAATATAAATATGCACCATATTTGACAACACTTATTTTAAACAGATAATTAACTTTGTCTTAACAAGTTAAGTAGCAAAGTTATTGTATATATAATGATCATTTTATGGTTTATTTTTTCTTCAAGACACATTTTTATTCTGCTTTTTTCCATCAATTTCTTATTTACTGTGGTTAAAACTAATTATTCTTAACAAAATAATTTTGAAAAAAAACAGCATAAAAAATTGTAAGCTCCTTGCTTGAATATGATATTTTATCATAAAAAAAAGTTTGATTATAACTCCACAAATAGAGTTGAAATGATTAGAAATTAACCTATTATTCCATCATGTGTCCTATTGTTGCAATGATCATTATAACTCTCAACTATTGATCCAGTGGCAAGTAATTCATGCACAATACATTATTTCAGACTATTGTAAAAAAAATCTACAAGCTTTAATCATGCAACTATGCCTTGGAATAAAACTAATTAATGGTATATACATGCTTGGAAAGTTATTTACATATTTACATACTGTTTGAATTTTAAATGGTATTTGTGATTTATACTTCATGCACGATTTTGTTTAAGATGACGAACTTGATAATTGTATTAATGTTTATTGATAAAAAAAAGTGTATACAGGTCATTTGAATATCATACTACAAGTTACTTTATCTTGTATAATTTTAGGAAAATTCATTATTATTCTTTCTGATCTTCAGAAAATTGTACAATTCCAATATATTATATCTGGTTAAGCTCACAATGTATATCTGGAAACTTGTTTTAAGACAAATCTTAATGGCATGGATTTTATCAACTCTTAAAAGTTGGGTAGCATGTACTTTTTTTATTATAAGTTTAAATACAACAGCCATGAAGGTTTTTACTCCTTAATAGTTCAAAAATGTTTACAACTGATGTTTAAACTTTAGAAAGCTTCATTTCAATTCAATGGAGCATACATATACTTTATGTGAAATAAACCTTGAAATTTCAGTGTAAATAAAAAAAATTGTATGATATAGAAATGCAAAAGGACAAACATTTTCAGACATACTAAATTCAAAAACAAATACTTCATATATATCATAAATAAATCAAAATCATAATTCATTAATTAAATTGGACATCATACACATATATATTCATACACACTTCTAAAAAATCACAGCTATATGTATTAAATTTGACAACTCTCGTAGATAAATGAAAAAAACTTAACAAACCACACTTCTAAATACTGTAAATTCAGAAATTGATGCGATGTTTTTATTATTGCAAAAAATGCAATAATCACAATAATTAAATCGTATTTTGAATTTTTTTATATGAATTCAAACAATATTTTTCTGAATATCACAAAAATCAAAATAATAAATGCATGCATTAGTTTTGGGTTTACAGTAATAGCTAGTCATTTCTACTTCCTAAATGCTACTGTATACATTATTATCAAGTTATACAGCTTGCCAAAGTCTGATTAGTGGCAGTAAAAATGTTCAATATCTGTTTTTTTCTCAATATAAAACAACCGATCAGTTTTTAATGGAACAGCGGAACTGATCAGCCACAAATCTATGAACTGGTACATCATATTGTTTTTACACTTCACTGAACACGAATACATGACCAAGTTTGCACATTAATGTTCTCTGCATTTATTTTGATTAAATGCTTGCATATATGGCCACACCTTTCATTTGATCTCTGATCTTCAATCTAAGGGCAGAGCCATTTCACTATTGTTTGTTTCTAAACTGCCATTGGTCATTGTTCCATTTGGTAACTCCTCCTTCACTTCTTTGATTGACAGTTTGTCCTCCAGTTCTTTTGGTTCTAGTTCATTGTCCTTCTCAACTGATTTAAGAGCCATTTGTTTCTTGAATCTTTCAATATCTTCAGGACTGAAAAAAACAATCCAACAAGTCTTTATTTTACGTTCACTGAATTTTAATAAGTCTTTTAACAAGAGGTTTTGGATTTTAAGATTACATCACTCTTTTTGAAGTAGCAGTACAATTTCATTCGTTCAAATTGAGAATTTGGAAAAAATACAAACCATTGCAACAGCTAGCATGTTTAAAACATATGTGTCATAGTAAAATTATTCTGTAATATGTATACAATAAAAAATATTATGTATACAATGTACTAAATTATTGACTTCAATATCAAAATTTTCTCATACTGATATTTAATAACCAAGTTGTTTTGACATGGGCAATTCCTTTTTTTTGTTGTTGCAAGCTTTCAAATGGAAATACAGCTACCTTAACTAGAACAATTGCATCATGGATTAAATATTGGAGAAAGGGAGATAACCTAAGATAATTACCTGATTTGTACAAAGACGATTCCATTAACAACATTTAATGTTTCTAACACACTGCCAATAGATGGTGTTTGAATCTGTAATGGAGGGAATGTAATGGATTTTTCTCCTTTATAAATCTCGTTCATTTTCTTTTGAAAGACAACAGCCTGCTGTGTGAGATGCTTCAAACATTCTGAACTCTCCTTTGTTCTGTCATGTTCTTCTCCAAGCTATAAAGACAAAAAACTCAATCATATATACCGAGAGAATAACAGGTGTCTTTGTACCCAATTTGCCAGGTACTCGAATCTCGAGTGAAAAACAATTGAGGCAAATAGGTGAGTGTGACTCAATAAAACTATACTGTTCATTGCAGTACAACTTATAGAAAAATTCCGGTCAACTTTCATTATTGATTTTGGACTTTTGCTCAGTTTTTAGTTTTATATGATGCATTTTTTGGACTTGTAATGTTTTATGTTGCTTTTTTTATTTTTACTTATGACATTGTCAGTTTCTCTTTCACTTTTTAAGTTTTGAATATCTTCAGAGTGTCGAATCAAAGGACTGAAAATTGGATACAATTAACAAACTGCTTACACTAAAGTTAAATTTAATTTTCACACAATTTAAAAGTAGTTCCTTGGTTTATAACTGCTCCAAATAATAGTAATGGCAAGAACCTGTTATCAAAAGTTTGTCTTTCAGAAATAATTTCCACTGTCAAATTATTGTTTTTCAAGAATTCCGTTTGAATTTTGAATTATCAATCTGATCTCAACTATGTTCAGTCTGCACTTCATTCACATCTACATGTTGTTTAAATGTGCTATGCATACATAATTTTTTAGGCCCATTATGGCTTGCTGTTCGATGTGAGCCAAGGCTGTATTCTATGTTGAAGACCCTACTTTAACCTTTAAAGGTTTACTTTTAACTTTTATAAATTGTGACTTGGATGGAATAGTTGTCTCATTGGCACTCATATCACATCTTCTTTATTTTTTTTTAAATTATCTGACTAAAAGTAAACATTACCATATGTTTATAGATGGTGAAAGCTTCTTTTTCACTCTGTAAGGCTGCCCTGAAATCTCCCCTACAGGAATGTGTCCTGGCTACCAAGTGGTAATTCATAGCAACCTTTAAACTTTTAGCACCATGGAATCTAAGAAGAAGAGAGAAATTTAATATAGAACCAATTAAAAAATATCTCAATTTCAACTATGTTATGTCTATTTTCATGCAACTGAGAGAAAAAAATCTCTAAATTGTATGTTTGCATGCACAATTTTAGACCATCAATTGTGGAATTGATGCCCTAAAATCTGTGGCATTATCCAATACCCAATCAGCATGAATTTTACAAACAATGCTGTATTATACATTTTTTATTTTTCTTAAATTCAATAAACCATGCAATACTTTACAATCAAGATTTGTAAGTCTGCACATTTTTTCTTACAAGAGAATTAAATAGACATAAAATATTAAGTGGAGACTTTGAAACTGCATTCAATTATAATTTAACTATAAAGAATTATTGAATATTAAATTAAACCTAAAAATATGATAAAAACTTACTTAGAGTTTATTTGTAGAGCATTTTCTAAGAATCTCAATGATAGATCATATTCTTCTGCTGCATGTAAGATCAAACCTATATTACTCTGAAATCACAAAAAAGTATTCAGATTAAAAGGAATGTTGTCAAAGTTATCTAATAACTTTCCTATATCTGTACAGTTTATCATAAATTAATGGGTGGTTTTTTTAACAAATTGTTGTAATTCACACATTTGTTTTTGAGATTTGTATTAAAACAGGTAGTCTGTTGTGGAAATTATCTCATAACTATCCATATTTTATTATTTAGTGGTTTTTTGGTTTTTTTTTATAAATTAATGTTTTTTTTACGAAACACAAGAGATTACAGTTACTGCTGTATTTCTCACAAATTGTTTAAATGGTTTTGACTAAAAACAGCTATGAAATTTCAAGAAGTTCAAGCTGAAAAAAAGATAAGTTTTTGTCTTAAACTTTTGATATAAATACGACAGTTTGAACAGGTGTTGTATTAATTTGGTATTTCATTTATAAGTACTTTTAATCAATTAAGACTGACAAATTTAACTGTTTCTTAACCCTTGCTGCACTCTCATTACAATGTGTGTGTTAATTCAGTATAAATGTACTTACATCTATAAGAGCTACTTCTGGATGATTGTCTCCGTGACATAACAAGGCAAGATATCGTGTTCTGTACATTAGTCGTAAGGCAATAGACACCTGACTGTTGGCAAAGCAATACAAGGCAAGGTGTGCCTGAAAGTATACACAGGTAATATATAAAAGAGTTTGGACTGTTGGCAAAACTGTGCTGATAAACATGATTAATATAAAGGGATAAAAGTCGGTCCCTAGTGCTAAAATTAAGCAATAATTCTTGGAAGCCATAGATTTGTTGAAAATTAAGCAATAATTCTTGGAAGCCTTAGATTTGTTGAAAATTTACACATGGCCTAGTATTCAAATTTTATCCAAAGCAAGAGTGAAAATGTAAGGCCTCAAAGCTGATTACTTAGTAATGATTGACCTTACAAAATACAAATTATACTTCAGCAATTGAAAGATGTGAATCCAGGAAGGATGTATATCCAGCAAATTCTATTCCTATACAATAATTTGGAGTCCTAAAGAGGCTAAAATAACTGATTCCATAAAATCGGAGTAAAAGAAAACATAGCTTTTGACATTTTTTTTAAACTTTAATATGAATGTTACAAAATTTCTATTGACTGCTTTAGTACAAAATACTAATACTTACATATTCTGTAATAGTATTTGGATGATCTATACCAAGTACTCTCTCACTCATTAGTACTGCCCTTTGTTGGTATGACATAGCCTGAAATAAAAATTTAGCTATGAAATTTTCTTGCTTTTAAATTATGATCAAGATTAGACACACACATGTATTGTCATATTGAGAACAAACTGGGTTTTGAAATCATTCATTCGTCATTTTCAAAGCAATCAAGGGCCTTAACTCTTGAATGGCAAAATTGAAAATCATTACTTGATTAAAATTGTAATAAAATATGTAGAAAATTTGCAAAAAATTTGTACACGGATTATAAAATTAATGCAATTCCATAATGATTGGTATACTAATATACTGGTATTCTGTAAACTCAGAAATTATTGTGTGCATTTATTATTGTGATTTTTGAAGAATGGACAAAATAAGAGATTAATTATTGCGAAATTTACATACAGATATATTTATAAGATATCAGAATGCAAGTTCTTATTAATGCTATACTAACCTAGTTGCATTATTCGCATTAATAGAAACCTCGCAATAATTTCTGAATTTACAGTAAATGTGTCTTATTTAAAGATAACAATGTGTCAACTTTTTTTCAATTGTGAATTTTTTTTTCTATTCTTTTACACTCACCTCTCCATATTCTCCCATGATATAATTAAGTCTGGCCAGTAATCGTAGACAGGCAGCAATCTCAGCATGCATGGGTCCGTAGACATTGTTAAGTAAGTTCAAGGCTTCACTGATCAGTTCATAACCTTCCCGTAATAATCCTTGTTGTATCTTTGTTTGACCACTTGTGAAAAAGTGGTAAGCATCTGTGGCCTGCAACAAATATACATAGCAAATTATATCCAGTGTACATAAATAACACATGAAGAAACGATTTCTTTATAAATTTCACTTTTTAATGTAAAATGATCCAGCACTTGAAATTTTTGTACTTCACACTGTCCAAATGAATCATGATTCAAATAGATTTTTTTTTCTCTTCAGGTTACAAGCTATTATGTTTATTCTTCAACAATTTATTGGAGAATTTTTTGCAGAGTTTGAGTTGAAGGTCTATTTATGAAGTTTTCATTCACATCTTAAATGTCATTTTCAATTTTAGCAGATCAAACCAAGCACAAAACAAGAATATCTTCTTTAAAATGACCCAAAGAATGTTTTCACAGCATTATGTTTATGTTAGCTCTTGATACAATTTAAAATATATTTTATATAATCAGTTTCAACACACTGAACCAACAATTTTCTAGGCTAGTACAACATACCTTCGGATGAACATTTTTAACAATAGGAAAGACATTAATGATATCATCTTCATAGAACACTTGTTTATTTTTGGCATCCAAATTATACTCCTTCAATAAGATCTGAATTCCAACCTTCAGACAGAACTGTCTCAGCAGGGATACTCTCTGTAAGTTATACCTTTCTAAGGCACTATCTATAGAATCACTGAAAGGGGAGAAAAAAACAATGTATGGCTTATAAACAGATGTCATAGTACTCATCATAAAACTTACCAGTCTAATCTAAAATGATGATAATAATCCTTAATCTTACAACAAGTTTAGGTTGTAAACAGATGAAATAGTACTGATGTTATAATTTACCCCCATAAGAGTAAAATATACGAAAATAATCTTGAACTCCATCAAATATGTTAGGATTAGAAATAGATGGAAAAGTACTGATGATAATCTTGAACTTCATCCAACGAATGTTTGAGTTATAATGACAATAATCTTGGACTTCCTTCATCTTACCCAAGTATGGGTTTATAACAGATGGAATAATACTGATGTTATAATTTACCCCCATAAGAGTAAAATATACGAAAATAATCTTGAACTCCATCAAATATGTTAGGATTAGAAATAGATGGAAAAGTACTGATGATAATCTTGAACTTCATCCAACGAATGTTTGAGTTATAACAATAATCTTGAACTTCCTTCATCTTACCCAAGTATGGGTTTATAACAGATGGAATAATACTGACAAGAAAACTTACCAGTCTAATGTGTATTGGAAATAATCTTGAACTTCATCCACAACTTTCTTCCAAATTGTTTTGGGTGTATCATTGACCCATTCTGTGTTATCTGATAATAAAGGGACACAATAAATATATGACAAAACCTTAGAAGTTCCATGTAAATATAAGGTAAAGGGTATAAGTATATGCCTAATACTTCTATAGGCTTTCCAAGAAATGACATAGTTTTAGTTTAAACAATATTTATTCAGATAAATCAACATTAAACATATTATACAATGAAATAATTTTAAGGATTCAGAAACAAGCAATTTGCTTTTACAAATCGGTCTCCCTATAGTTTTGGAAGTGGTGGTCAGAAGGCACTTCTATAAAAATATTAATTAAGCGATAGGTAGTTTTGGTCCAGCATAGAAAATATTACAGAAAAAGTCCTTAAATTTGATCAATGATGGGGTTGAAGAAAATGTGCCTGATGACCTCAATGCAATTATTTCTGGAATACCTAATGGATAGTTGAGTGACTTGGGTCTAATTGGCGATCCTATCTCATCTCCTTACATAGATTACAGTGATTGCTTGTGAGAGAATACAGTATGAAATTTGCAATTGTTGAAGGCAGTATGGTGACCTTAGTTGTTAACCTCCTTTGGTCTCTGGTGGCTAGTTGATATTAGTCTTAACTGGTAGAATGTGCAATTTCAGGGTCTACTTAAAGCAACACAAATAGTATTCATAAAATATAAACATTAAGAGGATATTATACAAATTATTTGTTTTCTCTACAAGAATAGGAATCAACAGTATTTTTCTTTTGATGATTTTCCAAAGGTAGTATTGTTTCTACATATTTTTCTAAAAATTAAGTGAAGTCTTTTTTTCTGTAAAGCAGTCCTTGAACCACAAATGTGCAATCTACTTCAAAACTTACCTATACTGACTAATACAGCTTTATTTTTTCTGTTGTTCTTTCTTCTAGTTTTCTTACTCTGTAACTTTAAAAACATACAAATCACAATTAATGAGAAAAAATAGTGCAATATAATATTTAATTTTTATCTTCTTTTGAATAACTTAATCATATTCCAGAAAAAATGCTCAAGAGTTAGAGGGCATTTTTTTTTTATATAATTCATGGATAATGAGTAAGAACCATTTTCACTATACAAATACTTATTGATTTTTTTTTTTAAATGTAAGGATGGTACATGTGTGTCTTGCCTTTCAAGTCTTAGAAAATTCCATTTCATTTGTGCTAATAAATTAAATCAATCTCTCTTTTTACAGATGGTATAAATATATAGGTCCATTCAGAATCAAAATTGTCTTCATACCAAATCAGAAGAACGAAAGTCTTGATTTGTACTCATCATAATAGACCAATGAATTTTGATACATTTATATACTTTTTCACAGCTGTATTCAACATGTTCAATCAAATATTTCCAAATACAACAAAAACTTACAATAGTATCCTTGGTTAGATATCGATCTGACAGCAAAAACTTTCGTTACTACAAATTTTTCAAAGAATTTTGTAGCTGAGAATAAACAAATATACTCTTCTTCAATATCATAACTGTATACCAGTCAACCTTACCTCCTCAGCAGTTATCTGAGCATGTGGAGATGGGAAAGATCCCAGGAAACAGTTTAGAAAATGACTGACAGCAGACGACAGGCTCATCATGTCAACTCCCTGCATATAAATCTTAAACAGACGTTTAGCTGCCCTTGTAATTAATTCTGCTACAACAATATCCTGAAAAAGAAACCAAACATTTAAAAAAAAATTATTGTTTAAACCTACAACACACATTTTCTTCATAAATTCATCTCAAGCTTATTTTGTTGACTGGTTGTTAGCAACTTAATTCAACCATACTGGCTTCCTTCTTATATATTGAGTATGTTCAATTGCATAATTTTCATTCAAGTAAATGTGCAAAAAGGTAGCAAGAATAAAACACTAATTCATTTATCCAGCTATGACTTATGTCAGAAATACTGAATTGCATGCCTTACATTAGGACTACAGAAAAGCAGATAAAACATTCAGGTCCATTCAGAAATCAAAAATCGTCTTCACAACAATTCAGAAGACATTTGGTTATTTAAACTCATCATTATGGACATGAATTTGGATCTTTGGTGTACTAAGAACATGTGAAGTTTTTTAAAATAAATAGATATAAGAAGATGTGGTATTAGTGCCAATGAGACAACTCTCCATTCAAGTCACTATTTGTAAAAGTAAACAATTAAAGGTCAAAAGTATGGTCTTCAACACAGAGCCTTAGCTAACATCCAACAGCAAGCTTTAAGGAATATGCAATTTTTTCTTATCACTACATCAAAGTAGTTAGCCCGACTACATACTTACATATACATATGAAACAGATGAGTATTTGGACATGACATCGGCAACTTTACCAAGGTATCTCATATTTATACCCCTACAAATAAACAATTTGTTAAAATTTAACATGAAAAAGTGTCCACTGTAACAAACATTATATGCTAAATGCATTTTGCTGATTCAAAAAGAATCTCAAAACAATTTTGTTTGTATTCATTCAATTATGTTGCATGATTATAAAAAAGAAAATGTAAACAGTTTGGTTGAATTATAGCATGATAAAAGAACAAAGTTTCAAAGACCCCCATAATAAACATTTTTTGTCTGTTCAAGGGCATTTCGTGATGGCTAGTTTCTATTGAAAACTGAAAATCCTTGGCAAGTAAGGTTGGAGTTGAGTGCAGCTGCATGAGCAGGGTTCAAACTCACAACCTAGTGATTACAGTAGTTACTACACTAGACCACTTGGCCATGGAAGCCGTTAAACTGTTTTTATTATGGTATGTATTTGTAATAGGTACTGTTGTACATTAAAATATCCTTCATATACAAGTTTAACTTTTTAACAAGTCCATTCAGATAAAAAACATTAAAACATCAGATAAACAAAAGTCATTTACATATTTTTCATCACTATGGACAAATAAATTTTTTCAATATTAAGTAAAAATTGGTATTCCATGAATAACAATGATTACAGTTGGTGACTGCATAACAATCTCTATGGATTATGTTCCGACTTACTTGTTATGCATTGCTTCTGTCAAGGTCAGACCATCAATAGGAGAGGACGTATGATCCATACAGTCATTCACCTGTAGATTATAATATGTACTAATATAAAATTGATTGTACTTACATGTGTATAACATTTAAAATAAACTTAATACACAAGTTAAAACTTTTAACCATCCAATTTACAAAGTTAAGTTAGTTGGGAAATATCTCAATAATATCACAACACAAGTCCATTCAGAATAAAAAGATCATCAAGGATCAGAAGAACGAAAGTCATTTGTGTATTTTTCATCACTATGGACATGAGTGTATTTGTATTAAAAGTAAGCTCATCTAAACTTCAGTTAAATATAAACACTGTGATTGAGTTTTTTAAAATGCATATGAATATCAATGTGTTTTACCATTAAAAATATAGCACTAGTAGAGTCCTTACGATAAACTTTTTTTAATTTACATGCCTGAAGCTGGAACAAAAAATAGATTATATTGGTTGGTAGAATGCTGAGCCCTTGTAGTGATATCTGGCAATGATTACATGTTCAACTTACCAATGAAGGAATCTGATGAAGCACTAAAAATTCAGCTGCATCTTTGACTAGTTTCTTTTCTTTCTTGAACGTCTCACCCTAGTAAAAAAAAAAGCTATTTGGTGACATACCGACTAATCAAAGAAAACAAATAATTAACATACAAAATTTGAAATTATTTAATCAACTATGTCAGCCATGTAGTTGTGAGGAAAAATAAAGAACTGAAGAAGGCCAATGGCCAAAACATCTCAAAAAATTGGTTTATTGATACAATTATAATCAACTGTGCCTTAAATATCTTTAATTGTAGGAATAAAAAAAAAATGCAAATTAGAAATACTACACATTTTGTATAAGGGTGAAATATTTTGTGGTTAAGTTTTCTATGATCATGCAAGATTACAGGAAAATAAGTAGCCCAGCTAACATTCTCACAGAATTAGTTACATTTTGAATCCCTTTGATTGATCAAGCATAACTTTATTAAATTTCAATATTTACACAATTAAATAATCCATTATTTACCTCTGGTTCAGCATGTTTGACATGTGACTGAAATACATCGGGGTTAAAGGTTATACTGAATTCTGTATCACTAAGAGAACCAACAGCTTGAGCAGCTTTCTTCACTATATCTTTACTATTTTCTTCAACTGAAAAAAGAATCATTTCATAATGTTTATTGGTCATATTTTCCACAAGTTTTTAAGCAATTTCTTTTCTTTATCTTTTAAATTTTAAATCAAACCATTTTCCTGAAAATAAGAAACACTGTACACAATCACATATTTTTCTTACATTAAGAATGAAAATAATATTGTTTGACCTTTTTCAGCTCATCAAAAGCGATAGAAATTCTCTCCAGTTCTAGACTGAAACTTTTCAAAATTGAAAATTATTCAATGTTATCAAATACAAGTCCATTCAGAATAAAAAGATCATCAAGGATCAGAAGAACGAAAGTCATTTTATGTATTTCTCATCATTATGAACTTGTGCGTTTGTTCAATAGCATGCATTACAATACAAGTAAATTCTATATACTGATGATTGATTTTTTTTTTAGATATACATGGCTTTGTAGTTACATAAAGTTTACAAATTTTTGGTTTCAAGAATATATAAACTAAACTTACATGTTTGTCCATCACCAGCTGTAAGAGCTTCTACAATTTTCTTGGCCTCATCAGTTTCTATATCTTCGTCTTTATCTTCTGAGTCACATGTCTCACTATGTCCATTCGTCAAAGCCTTAGGTTCTATTGACTTCATGTCTTTAGTTTCTTCTTTCTTTGATTCCTAACAAGAATACATTTTTTTTTTTTACAATTTTGAATTTCAAAAACTTACTCTCTGAACCTACTGCAAAGAATTTCCCTGATCCTGCTTTTTAATTAACCATTTAAGAATTAAAAGCATTCTGATTTATATTTTCAAAAGTTTACAGCCAACCTTTGTGATTGGCTTACAACATTCTTAACCATGGAATTCACTCAGGGCTATTCCAGAAAAAAATGTAGGGGGGGGGTTTGGAAGGCAGTTTTGGTCAGCACCCGCCACCCAGACAATTGTAATTGAGAATTATAGTGCATTATAGTGTGAAAAGTTGCTCTGATACCCATCACCCATGTATTATTAATATAATGTGCCTTCCAACCCCCCAGTACATTTTTTTCTAGAATAGCCCTCAATAAAATGACATTTTTATCTTCCATTTCCATTTCATGTGGAACAGTACATATTTGCTTATAATTTTAGGATCCATAAAATTGTTTGACCCCAGTTTTTGCTTCTTCTAACAAATGAAATTTCAAGGTTTTTTATGAACATATGGTTTACTTTTATAAATTGTGACTTGGATGAAGAGACTTCTCATTGGCACTCATACCACATCTTCCTATATCAATAAATAAACTCACTGTTTGATCATCTGCTTTTTTGTTTTGTCTCTGTAACTGTAACTGCTGGAACTGGTAGGCTGCATGTCGTACAAAGGCTACATATCTAGTTCTATAAATAAATATTCAATGAATGAGATAAGTTTTTATAAGAAACAATTTTTCTGGGTTTTGTGAAAAATTGGTCAACCATGAGTTAAATTATTTAACAAAATATTAGTTTTCTTTAGTCTAGATTTATTTATTTTTTTCTATTTTTTCAGGTCTTGCCTATTAAACTGTCATTCCTTTCAAATAACAAATACTTTCTTAACCCACAAAATTAACAGTAACCTTCTCAAATTTCAAGCATATTTTCAAAGTATAAACAGTGGGAAATATCTCAATGTTATCAGAACACACAAGTCCATTCAGAATAATGTGATCATCAAGGATCAGAAGAACGAAAGTCATTTATGTATTTTTTCATCACTATGGACATGAGTGTATTTGTTTTAAAAGTAAGATTTTCAACTTATCACGTCTAGTTTCAGAGTAGTTAATAAAATTTGACATCTTCAGTTTAAAAGCAAATTAGGGAGACATTTTTGTCATCATTAAATTTGTTTTATAAGATTCATTTTAAACTTTACAAGTTGCACAAACTTCTCTGTGAACCAGCCATCTTTACCCAATCAATAAATTCCCAAAACTGTTACGATGTGCTAAACAGGAAGTAAATAGAAAATAGTATTTCTTTACTTGAAATATCACAATGATCAATTGTATACCTATATGATACACTTTTAATTCTTTGAATAAAAGACAACACTTACTCTACAAATGTTTCTATTAATTCTTGTCGTAGACAGGCTAATTTGTGTCTGAACTGACGTGGGAATCCCATCTCTGTCATTGTTTTACTTAATTCTTCATCTTCAACTGTAATATAAATACAACAGGTTATAATCAGAATAACTAATAATACACAATGTAAAATACACAAATGATGAGGACATCATGTTCAAAGAGTGTGTTCATTCAGTATACAAGTACACATCTATTGGTCATGAATGAAACTGAGAATTTAAGTCTGGAATATTTATTGAACAGTTCCATAATAGCAGGTGCACAACTTCAATATGTGTGCAATGTTTTGTGAAGTTTCAGGGATCTCTTTTACAAACTATCATGACTATAGGAGGAATTGATAATACAAAATAGGAATCCCCCTTTTTACTGGTTCTGACTTTATTCAACCCTGTTAGGACTAACTTATGACAATATAACTGATATATAGGTACATTCAGAATCTAAATGGTCTTCATAATAATTCAGAAGACATTTGGTTATTTGGACTCATCATAATGGACCAATAAATTATTGTGACCTTGGTATAAAGAAAATGAAAATATACATTGTGGACTCATTAACCCTTTCGCTGACGAGTCCCGGTTTACCGGGATTCACGCTTCAGACAGCTGACGATGAGTCCCGTTTTACCGGGATCGGAATACCTCTTTTATGTTTCCCGCTCAAACAGTGCAAACGTGGGTTATCTTTCTTTGATGGATAACCCGGATGAAAGTGTAATCATGGCGGTTCCGTTTGTTGAAAACCGTGTCAAATTCAGAGGAAATTTACGGAATTTACGAGAATTTGAAATGAGGGAACATTTTTTTTGAAAGAATATGGAAGAATTGAAGCCAAACTAGTATACTTTTTTGACATAAAAAGTCGTTTTATGTACAAAACAGTTGGAATGGACATCGATCAGTGTGAGGAATTTGTACAGCCTCATAAAATTTTTCAAAATTTTGCCGTTTTGGGTTAAAAAATTACGATTTGGGGTGAAAGAGTCGAATTTTGAGAATTTCACCTTGATAATGACGAAAATTTGAAAATTGAGTAGCTTCTGTCTGGGCAGCAATCGGTGAAAGGGTTAATATTTGTAGGATACTGATTTTCAAGAATTCTTTTGGTACCTACTAAATATAGCTTTATATATTATTTTTTCTGTTGTTCTTTATTCTGGCTTTCTTTCTCTCAGGTTTAGTATACATATCTCAATTAATGAAAAAAAGATGCAACAAAATATGTAATGTTTGGGTCTTTTTTTTGCTTTCCATTTTAAAGGAAGGCAAAGTTTTTTCCAACCCCCAACCCCTTGATTTCCTGAATTCAATCAATTTGTTAGCTTGATTTCCTATACAAAGTATAAAACATGTAAACTGTTTGTCTGGGGATATTTAAATCAAGTCTGCTTAAATTTAATCTTATAAATTCAAATAAATCTCTTTATTTTCGGTGCATTTAATAAAAAAAAATATATTAAGGTCCATTCAGAATCAAAATTGTCCTCATTATAACTCAGAAGAACGAAAGTCTTGATTTGTACTCATCATAATAGACCAATGAATAACGTAACCTAGGTTTTCTTTACTTATGAAAATATATACTGTACTGATTTTTCTAGATTTTGATGAAATTAATTTAACCTTTCAACAAATTTCTAATAGGCTTGATGTATCAATCAATCAAAAAAGATGTATCCACAAAAAGTATTGAATTCATAAGTAGATGTTATATGAATGCAAATATAGGTAACTGTATAGCCTTCAACAATGAGAAAAAACCATACCATAGTTTTTCTCTCAAAACAAGTTTAGACTTACATTTAAGATAGTTTGGATCTGGAGGAAAAGTTCTGAGCAAATCTAAAATATAATGTCGCTGGTCATTTCCAACAATACCCTATAAAAGAAAAAAAAAACATTTTCAGCATAATTTCAGGAAACAGAATTGTTTAAAATTAAAACTTTTGACCAGACTATTTACAGAAATTACATTAGTTTCACAGTAAATTATTAATATCAGCAAAGTTTAAAGGTGAGAGAACTACCGAATTGCTCCTTTTGTCCAATTTCAGAAATAAGTCAAAATATTCAAACTAAAACATAAATTAGACTTAAGAAAAATATTTAGGTCCATTCAGAATCAAAATTGTCTTCATTGAATCTCAGAAGAACGAAAGTCTTGATTTGTACTCATCATAATGGACCACTGAATTGTATTCTCTAGGTATTCTATGTGAATTTCAATATAATACCTTTTTTATATAACATGTATAATATATCTATTTAATATTAGCAACAGATAATAACAATGTGTTCTCATTTAGGTTCACAATTTCATACATGGTTACATTAACTTTGTGTGTCGATAAAACAAACAAGGATATTTGTCCAAGTTACACAATGCCCTGTTGAACAATGTTCAGTAATTTGTGAAATATAATCAAAACCATAATTTCGCTTAAAATTTTTAAAGTTCACATAATTAACCCTTACCATGCTGAATTGTTTTTAAAAAATGTCTAATTTTCGTTTATTTGCAAAAATATGCAAATTATATGCAAATGAGCTTAGCCCTGTTGCTGTAGCATATTGATTCCTTTAAATCTAATGTAGGTGATCAAGGGGTGGGCTGGCGGGGGTGATGAGGCAGGAATTTGCCCCAAAGTTGGTCATCAGGTGCAAAAAGCGTCAATTTTGCTGATTTTTCGTCCTTTCTCTTGACCCAGAAGACCCAGGAATGCTGGTACAGGTATCCAGCTGTAGCCTGCATGTAGAGTGGACCCTAGTAAACAAATTGACCCCAACAGTTGTTAGGTGGGAGTGAATCTGATCTTGGTTCAGAAGTCTTCAGAAGATCATTTGGACCAAAAATACGGAATTTACGATTTTTTACTTCAAATGGACGCAAAACCGGAAGTAGTCGTTTCCTATGTGTATTTCAATAATCTTACGATCAGTAGTTATATGGCCGTGGGTTTGCACTATTATCGCAAGTTTTATGCCTCTGAACTTCCTTTGTCAGATGTGAAGCCCACCCCTCCAGAAAACCGAGTTTAAGCCGATTTCAATTTTCCAAGTCCGTAGTTGTGCTCAAAATGCAACTTATACATAAGAAACATGAATATGGATAGCCTCAGGTTGACGGAACATTCATAACTTTTAAAATAAGTATCATAAAGTGGACTTCTAAAAGTATGGAACGCCATTGGAGCCAAATAACGGTGGTCTGAGTACGTCCGTCATATGACGGTCACCGCATGGTAAGGGTCAAGATGATCAATTTTAAGTTGATGATGTTATGGCCCCAAATTTATGTTGAACTTTTTTCAAACAAAAATTTTACCTGATACAGGACTAGAAAACAATTTGCAGAAGGACAAAGACACTGATTGATACACAGTGTTTCCCCTACTATTGTATCAATGTGTTGAAATGTATTTGGAACAACCTATCTATATTTAATACTAAAATTACAAACCTTGCACTCCAGTGATGAATATAACTCTACTGCCTCACTCTTTTCATTCAAAACACTACAAGGACAAAAATCAGTTAATTAAAATGAAAGAAAGTCAAACACAAATCAAGACTGTGCAATACTATAACTCTACTCATGTTTTAATCAGGGCTATTCCAGAAAAAAATGTATGGGGGTGTTGGAAGGCAGTTTTTGTCAGCACCCGCCACCCAGACAATTGTATTTGAAAATTATAGTGCATTATAGTGTGAAAAGTTGCTCTGATACCCATCACCCATGTATTATTAATATAATGTGCCTTCCAACCCCCCCCCCCCCCCCCCCCCCCCCCCCATACATTTTTTTGTGGAATAGCCCTCAGTTTTTCACTGCTGTTTCTTTTTTTAATCATTTGTTTTGCCCTGAAATTTATTATTGATTATGAAGTGGTTTTTACGACTCTTTTTTTGCAAGTTTTATTAAAACATTTTCTCTTACAATATGCAAATACAACCATTAGCATATATGTACAATTTTCATTCAATAATGCATTAATCAATTCACTTTAACAAAATGTAAATTTAAACTTACTTGTGAGGTCTTATTTTTAATTGACTAGATGTTTTCTTCAACTGAAAAGAGAACAGATAAAACTGTAAGCTATTTTTTTTATATCTGAATGAAACAACGCAATTAACAGAATAACAAGTAATTGCTGTGGTTAATTAATAATTTAACTGCAGCTTATCAATATTGCTGAATTAGAAATATCTTCAGGACTAATATTCACAAATTCTAAACTTGATAGTTGACACTGAAAGAAAAAAATAATTTGTAATTGTAAAGGATGATCTAGGACAGAATTTGTATTTACCACAATTAAATATTGATCAAATCCAATATATCGTTATCAAACACAGATTGAATACAAAAATACCTACCAGTTCTTTATATTTGTCACTGGTTACGACAGTTTTACCAAAGTCTATAGATCCATACACTACAGACTGCTCTTGTTCTCGCTCTAAAATACCTGTCAAAAAGAGTCAATATTTTTATTTACAACTTCTAAATTCTGTAAAAATGTTAACACTGGTAAAATCTCTTAAATCGTTATTTGAAATTTTTCGCAAAATTGGGAAATATCTTCCTTGAATTATAACCTGTACCTCAATTAAGTGTGATCATAGGGTTTGTCCCTGAAAATTGATAGGTATATAAAATCAAACACTCAAAATATTTTTGTGAATTACCTCAAACACAGCTAAACATTTCTGTTAAAAAGAGCTAGATGTAGCACACAATTACACTCAGGGGAATAACTACCTGGAATAATACTCTGAGCAGTGACCCTGTAACCTCTGTAGTCCACAACAACAGTTCCCAGGGTGTAAAGTCCTTCATTATCAACACTGAAGTAAGCTCTTACTCCCTGCAAGTCATTACCCTGAAAAATATCAATCAATAGAAATTTAAATTTACACATTATTTTCTATTAATAGGAACCACATTATAATAAAGTGTTTATGTTCACTTTTGAAAATAAGTAAATTATATAGTTGGAGGGAATAAGACAAACATTTTCTGACTAGTCAGGCTCAACCAGTCACAATATGAGATTAATGAAAGCACTATGGTCATTTTCATAAAAGTTTTAGGGGCCCCAACCCAATTTTCAGCAGCATTCCCTATTCAGTTGGTCAGAAAAAAAATTGACCTGTGATTTATATCATACATAAAACTTAACATGCAATACATTATAATCATTTATATCATTGTTAAAGTTATATATATAAATGTATACATACAGGGGCTGTATATGCAGCAGCATCACCACCAAAATCTTTGTAATGATCTCTGACATCAAATCCAAGACTGAAGAAAATGTTGTTCCAGATAAACATCTGCATTCTGAAATGTAGAAATTACAACGGTAAACAAGTATGCAAGCAATCAATTGGATTTCATACATATGAAATGAAGAACAAATTTGACTGCTGTTAAATAAAAGTATCAATACTTGGTAAGAGGTTAATAAAATTTCAATTTATTATGTCAAGAAATTACAAAATACTGTATTCATGATGTTTATTTGTTCGACATTTGATCTAGGATTTTAAACTTTACAACAATTACACCATCCCTTCACATATTAAAATAAAACTTGGGTTGCACTTTTTTCTATTCTTTCATGCACAATTTTTTTCTCTCTATTTTTCTTATTATTGTTCGGACAGACAATCCTGAAATAATCATAACCTTTGAAATAATAAGTGACAACTGACTCCCCATACAATCAAAGCTGTAAAAGCTCTTTGCCATTGACACCCAATATTTCATCTGAACAAATAAAAATAAAAATCTGTTCTTGACTTTAATGCCAATTCAATATCTATCAGGACTTACTTTGCCTCTTCCCCAGGATTAATTGCCATGACATTACCATCTATAACAGCTGTAGCACCTCTGGTGGCAGCACCAACAAAGTCACTGTGAACCTAAAATATAAACAACATATATTTATGAAAGACGTTTAGATATGAATCATTAAAGTAGTTTTCCAGTAAAGTTTGATCAACAAATAATGTATTGAAATATTTATTTTTCTAAACTTGTGTAAAAACAAACAATTTATGGATGCCTCTTCATTTACAAAGTGGTTCCCAAAGCATTAGATGGATAAAATAATGGTTACCGATATAAAAGGATTTGTTTCTAAGCATTAAATGAACAATATTGGGTTTGCGGTGTACTAACCTTAAATATTGCTCTTTCTCGTATCAGCCTTTCTGGAAGTGTTTTCCGTGGCAGTTCTCTAGTTGTTTGTATTTCTTCATTCCAATCTCTGGTTTGACCAGGAATATGTTCTTCATATCCTAACCTTGTGGAGAATGCTGTAAATAATGTACATAATCATTAGATGCATGCAATAGTACAAATCTGCAATCTGCCAAATGTTGTACAAATAACAGGTACACAAATAAATTTTTTCCTTAATTTGTACTAGTACAAATAAATTCTCCTGTTACCCCTCTTCCATATTAAGAAAGCAGTAATGTGGAAATTTTTTCTAGTGTACCAGTTAATTTTTGGGTCCTCTACGCGGTCCACGTTTTAACTATGTCTCCTATTTCTTTGAAAATTAGAGACAATGATAAAGATTTTAACAACTTAAGTTTTGATTTCTTTTTATCTAACTCCGGATTTGTTCTTTGTTAATGTATAGATGATTAATAATATCATTGTAAATTAATTATAACAGTTCCCTAAAATTAATTTGTACTAACAGGAAAAAACAATAGTTCTTTTGTAGATTCCTTGAATATTTGTTTATGTATGCATTTTCATTTGGTTTCAATTACCGTAGATACTCGCTTATAAGTCGGAAGTTTGGGAGTAAAATTCAGAATCCAGAGAGGGGTACCGACTTATAAGCGAGATCCAGCGACCAGAGGGAAAATCCAAGCTCGAGAAAAGTGGTCAGGAGTGAATTTCCTGGTCAAAACTACGTCGGTGATTGCCAAACCTACATAAATCCTTAAATTAAAAGTTTTGGTTGAAAATAAATGACTACAATACTGTCTTTATGTTTTATTTGTTCTCTGTTAACCCTTTTCTGTCAAATTATTTGTGTTGAATTTCCGACTGTTTCCGGTTTGTGTATTGATTTTCATGGTCAAATGGTTTGTGCATAAACCCAAAAGAAATAACCAAGAACCAAAAATGAAAACGAGATAACAATGTACCAACTATATGTAAAAGGATGTATTCAGCGGAGTTATTGTGTCATTATTGTGATATCATGGTATCAATTCAATACTTATAAATCATACAATAATCAAAAATAATTTTAATATTCATTCCCAAGATCAAAATATTATTCATTAAAATGTCTCAGGTAAACACAAAGATTACAAAATTGATTGGCAAGCCAACATAATCCATTGATAGCCCCTAATTAAGAGACAAAGAGTTGTATTCACTAAAGGTGTGAAAATATCAGTGATAGGTGAACAGATGACACTAATGAGTTGGGAGTTATTTTAATATAAAGTTGATTGGCTTCACTTAATTTTTTTAATCCTTTAATCATCACAATATAATAAGAATTATGAAGTGTACATGCTCCTTTAACACTGAGTTATGTGTGCTGTGAAAAATATTGATTGACTTTAAAAAAAAATTCAGGTTCATATTGGTTTATGTTCGCTTTTCTAAAACAATAGGTTGTTAGTCATACCCTACAAAATCATTGATGCATTACGTAAACAACACATGGCTAATCTGTAATCAAACAGTGAACAAAAAAACAGGAATACATACTTTTTTTATTATTAACAGCTATATAAATTATCATAATCAACATCAAATAAATTCAAACCAAACAAACATTCATGCAGAAAATGAATGTAATTCCTGGATTTGCATTGGTTTTACCGGCGTTCAGTAACTGTCAGCTGCAAAAAAAATGTCCAAATTTTGTCCGACTTATACGAGGGTCAAGACTAAATCCTCAGAATTTGGAGCTGAAAAGGGCATCCGACTTATAGTCGGATCGACTAATAGGCGAGTATCTACGGTACAGTATTCTGTCCATCGGTTTTGTTTTAGTTTGTGTTTATGTTTTTTGTTTTTTTTGTATACAAATGGTAGGTCCTTAAATATGGATGGAATTAACTAATAATACAAACCATCTTCAGCCCTGATATAATCTACACTATGTTCAGGCATAGGAGCCATCCAACTATACACTTGGTATGGTGTTGTCATTCTTTCAAATGGATGTTTATTGGCCCTCTTCTTTAACAATACATTGAAATTCTTTTTGAAAGCTGGACTAATCTGAAAATACAATGCAGAGAATGCTTTATTGCTTATATATATATCATGAATTTACCAGTAATTATCATTTTTTTATTATTTTAACGATAGATTATGGGAACACAGATTGCATGATATACTCAACATTTCAAATATAGTGTAAACTTTAATGCAAAAATTTGCTAAATAAAATAAAAGTAATTAAGACTAAATATTTGCTCCTACCTGACTAAGGAGATCTATGAGAGAATGTGATAAATATTTCTGTTGAGCTGATCTTGGATTAAATTCATCTTCTGTAGATCTGAAATATTGAGAATTCAGACTAAGCATTTTAAATCATATAAAAATAGACCAAATTTAATAATATTTTTTCACAATTCCAATTACAATTTCTATGGAGATTGATAAGTAGTTGTTGAAGTTTTATTATGGATAAAATCAGATGTTGACATCATTGTCATAGGCTCTTACTAAATCAGATAGGTTTACTGGGAATATAGTTATCATACTTCCGAAACTTCACTCACTAAAAATTAGTCAATAATAAAAGAATCTTCAAAAAGGGCCGGTCTCTAGACTGTAACTGTTCATTGTTAAAGGCCATAAAATCAACGTTTGAACACATAAAACCATAAATACTAACATCGTTTGAATAATAACAATGAAAATAATTAAAAATCAATGAATTTGATATCGTTTGTAGTTCTATTATATGAAATATCTGCACTTTAAACAGCCAAAATCAATCAATGAAACAGCACCATGTGTTATAGTTTTCCAATTTTCTCACTAAACAGTGTGATTTTTCACCAGTAAAAAATGTAAATTAAGATAACAGATTTACTTGTCAATCCCATATAACAAAAGATAAGCTATAAAGGGTAAAATATTAATTGTGCCATTAAAACTCACAACCCGTGATTGTCAATTACTTACTGATTTACATAAAATCCTCGAGTGGATGCAGTTATGTGGTACTTTTTTTCTTCTAATGTGAGAACATATAAATACAACAAATCACCTGAAATAAAAAAACAAAAAACATTGGAACTTATTAAATGCAAATAAAAATAAAATTGGAAGTTCAGTTTCACTTATCGTGTCTTAGTAAAACATCTGCTTTTTTCTTACTTATGTTTAATAATACTATATATAATTCAAAATTAACTATTTAACCCATGATGTCTCATGCATGGTACTTCATTTATCCCCTTTGCTCCATGAGACCAGACTCATTTAAAATGAAACAGATAAACAGACTTACAAAGGAGGAGAATTGCAGTAGGTCCTCTTGAACTTAAAATCACCAACAAACACTATTGTGATATCAGACAGAAATATAACTTACCATGCATTTTTCTGTTGCCTGGTGGTGGATTCCATCCACTGTAAGTCAATACTTTAATACACTGTGGACCCTGAAAACAAATTAATTAAAAATATTGTTATATTAGTGATTTTCTTACGAGTTATTTCCCCTTTCTTTACAATAATAACATAATAGGGGGATATGGCATGATTGCCAATGAGACAACTATCCATCAAAGTTTAAATATCAGCAATTTTAGGCAACCTTATTGAATAATCATCAATGTATCTACTTTCAGTTCTTGTGTAAAAGTCTTGGACCAAGGAAACTGTCATGAGGCAACTTCAGGGGTTTTTGTGTGTTTTGCTTCTTTTTTTTACTACACAAAAGTCAATATGAATGCTTTTAACTATAAATAATTTGAGAACAAAAGACAAGTATATAGACAAAAATAATTAATCATGTAGGAAGTATCTAACCTTAAGTTCCTTGATATTAGGATGTAGAGGTAACAGGGGCCTCTCTTTACTATTTGGCATGATAAAATCTGGTGGCGTACAGTCAATGGATTCTGGCTTTGTTCTTTTCTTATCTGAAAACAAGACAGTTACAATCTGGTCATAGTTTGAAAATATTTTTCATTACTTTTCGTGCATGTTTTTTTTTTAATTTAAAAAGTCTCACTTAAATCTTATTTTTATCTGAAATAGTACTAAAGTGAAGTTTGTTAATTTGTATATATCAATTCTACATGTTTTTTTCTGTTATGGTAACTGCGGACTTTAAAACCCTTGTGCATGTTGTGCGAATTAATTCATTTTATTTTTGATTTTACGTCTGTTTTACGGACCATTTTGCTCTATGAAAATTAAACTAGAGATATTTTCTAAGAATTTACATCCTCAAAATATTACATTTCAAAAACTAAATAGTGTTATTTCTTTCTTTTAATAAGATATTTCTTATAAATCGAATATCAGTTAAATATCATTAAAGAGATAAATTGTTCCACCCAGTTATTTTTTAAACTATCAAAGTGCAATTCTCTTAGAAAACCCCTGGGGTACAATCTTTAAGAAACATTAAGCTATTTCTATTTTGACAGATGTAATCTCCTTACCTAGAATGTCCCCAGATGTGACCACATTTAAGAAGGACATGGAGTTACAGTCTACACCATTGTAAGCATCAGCTGGGTCTATAGATTTCAGCAGATCTCTAATATGCCGGACATGGATTCTGGCTTCTCTTACTGTGTATGGCTCTAAAAGTTAAAAGGTTAAAATAAGCCATTTATTACATGTAAGAAGTAGGATTTCAATTACTAGAATATTTTTGAGACAACACACATTTCCACTTATGCACATTAAAACAAACTATATAGAACTTGCTAAAACATTAATAAAAGGAAAGCTGGTGATAATCAGAAAATTGTCTTAAATTTCATGAAGAAAATCAAAATTTGACATACATAAATATAAAAAGATGTGGTATGAGTGCCAATGAGACGTTACATACATTTCAACTTTTTTCTTTAACTCATTAAAACTTTAACATGCCTCAAAATTGATCAATGTAAATCATCACTATTACTGAACTTATTTTCATCACACCAAAAAAATATCTTGCTAAAAAAACTGAAGCACAAAAAATATTTTTTTTTTTTTATACCTTCAACAACTTTAATGATGGATCCTTCCTTCAAACTTTCAATACTTTTCAGTTCAGCAAAATTATCTAGCGTGGTTCCATCGAGCTGTATCGAGAAACATGTTCTGTGACAAGTATCTTCCCTGTCCATAAGAACTTGGTGGATTTCTTGTACCAGCTCCATAGAACTCACCTAGAAAATAAAACCGTCAAGTCAGCATAATTTACAGAAAGAAACTTAATAGGACCATTCCATTTAAAGGAAACCAGGGAGATAGTATTAATTTTATTCATCAAATATTTTTATGATTTGTTAATAACTACAGAGAACTAATTACAACTGGGCTGTTCCACTGTTAAAAAAAAAGAGTATTTACAAATTCAAATTTCAGTCTGCACGGTTAGCTTCTAGTCCGATGCCCCAGACTAGTAAAATTTCATTCGGACTAGTAATGTTTTTGGCCCAATAAGAAAAATGTCAATATTGGTCTTCGGACTAGTCGTTGTAAAAGTTTTTGGTGCAGACAGAATTCTTTTTGACTACTTTCAGTACTATTGTGCTTTTTTATGGTGGTCTAATAGAAGAAGTCAGAGTGCCTGGACTTATGTCAATGAGACAATAAAGCAAAAACACAAAAATAGAATATCTAGGCCTACATTTTGTAGTAGGAATGCTTTATTTAATGCACATATTTTCTTTGGCCTGCATTTAAATTTCTCTATAGCATTTCAACACAAAGAATTTTTCTTCTTAACATCTGATCTGATTAAAAATACATTTTTAAAATATTTTTAAGTGCATAGAGCAAACAAGCTACATTGTACCTAGTTACAAATGAGAAAACTTCTCATAACACTTTTCTTTGCTTTCATCAAAAAGAGTGCATAGGTTAACTAAACATAGTTATCAGTAAAATGATTGATCAGACTGATAACATCAACTTCACATAATACTTTGTTAGGGTCATTACCTATAACAGGTAAACACCAATCCCCAAGAGGTCACATCACACTTTTGTATGAAGTGACTAGTCATGCTAGTAAAATGACGAAAACTACATGTACTAAATAAGGTTGATACTTTACAAATTTAAGGAAACTAACATGTGGATGCATTTATTTTCATGGATACCATTTTTTTGTGGTTAAAAAAAAGTACTTTCATGGAAATTTGATTTCATAATTTTGCAAAAGTATGCATACAAGCATAGAGAAAATGTGTCAATGTACTTTGTTCAGCATTTCAATTGTTTTAAATCTATCCACAAAAAAATTGGTGTCCCATGAATAACAATATATCCACAGTATTGCATTTTACTCAAAGAGCACTCAGCTATATGTCTTAATGTTACTGAATAAATGAAATACAAATTTTAAAATGGTATTAAAAAATATTAATGAATTTAAATAACAGAATGCAAATAATTTGATTGGGCCCATCTGATCTATTTTTTTTAATAAAATTATGTCATTTTTTTTCCAGTGTAGTGAATCACATTTTAAAAGTTTAATTTGGTTAAATAAACAATTGCATAATAAGTACTTTTGATATCAAATAATGACCCAGGATCCTGACGTGACATATTATTCTCACTAAGCATCTTATTGAACGTCATTCCTCTTTATTTATAAAGAGGGCTTACACGGCAGGGTATCCCATAATACCTAAAATCATCGACTTAACATCACTGTGTATTTAATAAAAAATGTTTGATGTACCATAATAGACTAAAAAGTAAAGAGCTGTATTTCATAGATAAATGCTTGAATCAAATGAAGAAAAAAAAATCGGAATTAAAACATGTGACCTCAAGTTAATCTGGATTAAACGAGAATAACTAAATATCAAGTTTAGCTGGTGGTTCTTATATTTTATGTTAATCTTTTTTTTAAAAGATATGACCTTACTGGCTTACATGTGCGTCTGGACAAAATAGTTGGTAATTTATTATTGCATATCAGAGTAATCCTTGGAATTTATTTCCTTTGGTTTTACCTGTATTAAAATTTGTATTCACAAGTACACTAGTTTATTTCTTTTTAATTTACATCTGTTGTGTCAATCTGTTAGTCGGAATGATGTATAAGTATATGCGTTTACTGTACCCCTACCTACCCTTATTTTTATCCCCTACCCTAAAGTTTTTTGACATTTTTTTTTATTAAGTCACAATGTTGCTCCCATAGACTAAATGTATTAAATCCCTACCTACCTACCCCGTTTTTTTTATCAGCATGTGACAGTTAACACACATACCTTTTTTTGGGCCTAAATAGAATTTTCTTTCTAAGTAGGCCCTTGCCCAGTGGTATTAAAAACCAATGAGACCTGACAAAATATATTTCATAGGGTCCTTTCCCTTCTATTTTTGCTTTTTACTTCATTAAATTTATGCTAAAATTAAATTGATCATTTTCATCAGACTCTCTTCTAGTTAGTATCAGTAAAATGTCTGCCAACTTCAATAACAAATTGTCAGAAAAAAATCTAAAAATAATTTTAATATCAAACCTTAAACCATGAATACTCACTGGTAATTCTATGCTTTCGCTCATCCCAGGGACAACTATTTTGACATTAAATCCTGTATCTTGAATCAGAACCATCTCTTGTTCTTCCTTTTCTTCTTTCTTTGCATCATCCTCTGCATCTTTGTCTGTTTTTTCTTCTTTCTCTTTGACTGGGCTCTCGTCTCCTGATGAGGACGATGAAGTGGACTCATCACTCAGTCCGTTCATCACAGGACTACTTGGAGCCTGATCACTGTCCATTGTATCTCCTACAATAGTAAAGACCAATATATATAGACGGTCGGTAAAAATCAAAGAGGTTGAAAGCACTTAAAGAAAGACTGTATTCAAAACCAATTACCTTGTTCTACACATAGTGAAAGCATGAAAATCTCCTAAAAAGAAATGATTTTTTTAAAAGGTCCCCATTGTGACAGGACACGACAGGTCATTCATTGACTGTACTTCATGTACTTGTACATCCAGCAGTCAGAGAAGCCCCACTTTTGCCAGAGTTTTATTGCTGGTCAGACGAAGACCAACGGAACAATATTTCTATTCACCAGTCACCCTTGTGGTCGTAACTCCTGGAGAGTTCATTAAATTTCACAAAAACATATATTTTGGTCACTTTGAGATGTAAATGTCATTGTTTTTATTTGTACAAATTTCTCAACATGTATATTTAATATTTGGGGTAAAAAAAGACCATAACACACTTAGACCTTAAAACAAGCCACATAATGGACCTTTAAACTGGTTCAGAAAAAAGTTGCAAGGGATCCATTGGGTTTTCGTTTTTAATAAATCAAACAAGTATGAATTGGGGAGATATAGAACAGATAAACAGACTGGAAAACATGCTAAACCCTTCTTGCTTAGGCAGGACATAAAATGTCAGTGAAAGATGCAAGAAAGTAGAGCCAAGGTGTCATGGCCAAAAATATTTGCCCTTTTGGCCTATTCTGCATGTTTTCTAAATTATTTTATTTTAACACTGTTGCTGCCAAGTTTATGTATTAGCAAGGACAGAAAAACATGATATTTACAATCATATCCTATTTTCAGTGTACAAAATTACATTGGAGAAACTGGATAAAATTTTAACTTGGCAGTCCTCGTTACTTGTATGAAATATTCCAATATCATTTTCAAATCTAAAACGTGGTCACTTGAAGTAACAAAAGTACATCCTATCAAATATTTTCTGTAATAATACAATGAAAAGAAATAACTAGTTAAAAGTTTATTTTCATTTTTACGGAAATTTACACAAATTTGATCAACCATAATTTGCATCCTTCAAAGTTTAATATGTAAATATCCTGTTGTACAATTAATCAATAGTGCATTCAACTTTTTTAAGTTTTGAGTGACTCAGAAAAATTGTATAAAAATTCATTTAAAAAAAAAAAAAAAAACACAAAAAGAAGAATTCAAATCATGAAAAAAATCTACAATGTTACAAAAAAATCAGATAACATGTTACAATTTCTATGACACAAATCGTACAAACAAAAACAAAATTGTCAAGTTTCACAAGAAAACAATTAATTCATCACCTATCTTGTGGGATCATCTCTAAAATCACAAGCGACAAATTTTACCACCGAACTTCTGTGTCTGGCTCGTTACATTAAACAATGACCATATTTTGAAAAACCGTTACATTCCACCGATAACTTAATTGTCCCATTAAATCTTTTGTATAATATTGTATTGTGAGCTTCACACCTGTAATTAACTGGCCATCATGTGAATACTTTATAGCGTTTTAAATGAAATACAATATACTAAGTAACAACAGGTGTGTTCTTCAATGTAAGATATTAGGCCTAAAATTAATTATTGTTTGATTCCCCAATCCGACCAACCTTCAAAAAAGGTCCGACCCACAAAATTTTATTGTCAAAACTAAGTCAAATATTATTTTATTCATTTCCAATTTGCAAACTTGCTGGATTGACCAATATTGTTCCAGCTTTTAGGAAAAAATAAAATAGTTTCCCTACCTACCTACCCACACCTAGCTTGACAGGGTCTGGATTAGGGAAACAAACAATAAATTAATTTAGAAACAATGTAAGATAATAAAGCGGGTACAAAAACATTTGATGTCGTTTTTCAAGTTCTATTTTGGTCTGCTTGAATTTAAAGCATGTGAAGTAACCTTGTGATTTTTAACGGTATCTTTATAAGTTCTCCAAGTGTTCTTAGCATGAGGGTCCAAATGAAGGGGTCGAGGAGGATGAACTGAAATATTTGATACCAACCAGTGAAAAAATGACTGCTCTAAACATGCTAAAGTTTCGTCTAAGTCCCATCAATGTTAAAGATACAAAATCCTTGAAGGTGTAATAAATAAGATGTATAAATGACTGTTTTTAACAGGACATGATGGGGTTGTCTGACAGTGAGACAGCAATCCATCAACATGTACAAAACATCAAGACATTTGATTTCCTGTTTATTTATCAATAATGGTCTGTTCAAGTTTCAAGAGAAATCTGTTTCAATATATAATACTGACAGCTTTCCCAAATATTCTAAAGATGATTGTTCCTATATCTGTATATTATATATCATCAAATCATTATAGTCAATATGACTGCAAATAAACTGTTGAAGACGGATAATGCTGGAAAATCATCCTCACTGATATAAAAGAACAATAAAAGCACTTATCTTTGCTTTCAGTTTTTTCAAGTGCATGTATGAATTGTGTCTAAAGTTAATACAGAATATATCTAGTATACAAGTACATTTGTACCCAGCTGTCACCATTTTCAACCTCTCAAAGGTTCAGAGTTTGGGACACTTGTCCAATTAGTCAAAACCAATAAAATGCTTGTCTGACAAGTTAAATCACATTCTTCAATCATCAAATGTATAATTAAACATTAAAACATTTTTTATTACATAATTAAAAATTTCTTTGGTGAAATTTATCAGGCAAGTAAGTTGTTATTTTTCACTAAACTGAATGTCCAGTAAGCAGTCAACATGATCAAGCAACGTTCTAACCTTTCCAGGGTTATTGAAACAGATTAATGACAGTTATATATAGCAAATAAATGTTTCGAGTTCAAAATAGTAGTCCATCGTCATACAAGTGATGTTGAAATTTGGTACATGGTATATAATGACATCATACAATTACAAGTTTTATCATTAGACTCATTTTTATGAAGTTATCTAGCATACTTGCTTTATATGAAGCAGGCAAATTGTCAAGCAAATACGTATTAGTGTCTCAACGATGCAGAGATTAAAGTCTATTCGGGGGCAGAATTTCTTGCTGTGTTGAAGACCCTTGTGTGCCCATTGCTGTTTTCTGCTCTTTGGTCGGGTTGTTGTCTCTTTGACATATTCCCCATTTCTATTCTCAATTTTACCACGGTACTTGTCATCTTCGCTAGCCAAGATTAAGGATCTGTGTCGCTCCCAGTCATCCTTTGCAGGTTAAGTTTGATTTTGGGATCCAGAAGGTAATAATTTTTTTTAGAGCCAGTTGTTAGTTGCTGCATCCAATCAATAAGTGCCTTAAAGATGATCATGTGGAAATGTGGAAAATGTAAAACAATTGTCACATAATGTTCAACACTTCTATACCCTCCCCCCCTCCCCAAGACATTTGCGATACTTTGAAAGTTCTTCCTAAAATTGAAGATTTACATGAAGGCTTGCTCCTCATGAATACAAATGTAGGAATATTAACATAAATGTTATATGCTTTTTTCTGCTTCACACAATTTGTACACTGGATACAGACTTTTTACACCTCTAAACTAAAGAGTATTTTAAAAAGTACTATATATCACTGGTGAATTACAATGTATGATGTAGTAGAAAGTAAAATCACAAAAATACTGAACTTTGAGGAAAATTCAATCGGGAAGTCCCTAATCACATGGCAAAATCAAATGACAAAACACATCAAACGAATGGACAACAACTGTCATATTCCTGACTTGGTACAGACATTTTCAAATGTAGAAAATGGTGGATTGAACCTGGTTTTACAGCACTAAATGGTAGATGTGGTCGTGAATTCTTTCTGTCGCTAGATGGCACTAACCTATATAAGTTCTGACTTAATCTTCCCAGGGTGATGAAGAGTGGATCAAAACCCTTGGCTAGCAATCTAAGAGTACAAATGTGACTTTCAACCACAACTTGACTTTACAAAAATAAACTGACCAACTACCAAACTACCAAAATCAGATTTTTAAGACAATAATTACACAAGACAGCAACCCAAACACAAAAATGGAGGGCAACATACAGTTAATCATCAAACTCAAAATTGTCACAAGACAAGGCTATGAAATACTCACTGGGAAAGAAACAATCAACAAGTTAAGTGCCCATTCATGATCAGTACCCTGTAATTGTTTTAACATCTGTGTCTGTTGGTCTCAACTCTCATAAATTTGCAATCATATTAAATCTCCCTACTTTTAATATATAAACATGAAAAAACTCAACAACTGAGGTTATAGTTGGGTTTTTTTATGATCTCAAACCTCCCTTTCAATCATTATAAACAACCACAATGTTGACACTCACTGACAGTTGCATAATAGTGCAACATTGACAAATATGAAATAAACAAATATGTTGCACATTGTGTAATTTCTTGTCTGGAATAATTGTATTGCATTATTTCAAGTATTTAATGTTAAAAACACACAAGTCTATTTATTTGTTTTTGTAAAATAAACAACCCAATGGAGACCCCAACTCTTTTGAAAGCACATGGTAAATTTCATCATTAAAAATATTTTTTCATCAATGAAAAATGTTGCAATTATTACATCACTGTATCTAATAAATGTTTTATGAATAAAATAAACAAATTGACCACAATGTTGTTTCTCCAGCATTAAATTAAAGCTACAGATTTATTGACCTAGGTTATCAGCTGTTTATGGAAATGGGGTCACCAGTGGGGAGTAAATAGTTTTCGACCCTTACGACCTTGAACATAACCACACAAAACAATGAATGTCTACTGCAATAAATTGTGTTTTGCATGTGTAAACAATTCTAAACAATTTAAAATTTCAATACTGTAGACCTTAATGCCGGAATCTTTCGACTGACTTTAGAAATTACATAAAAAAAAGTTTCATAATGCTCATAAAAAGGGGGAAGCAACTTTCTGACATTCGGTTCCAATGTTTGAGTTGTCAATGCAGAAGTAGTACCAATAAAAAGATAGCACAAAGAACAGATCTTAGCAATATTAAGAAACAGAACTTGCTGTGAGTGTTTTTAAATGCAAATCGTCAATAAATGAAACGTTTTACACATGCGTCGTCTGCCCTTGATGTCACTTCTCAATTTCAACTGTTAATATTGCGATTTGCTTACCGTGTCCGTTAATGACTCTTTCTTTTTTTAATTCCGTTACTTTCTTTCTTTCTTGAGCACTATCAACATTATTTTCTCCATCCGTAACATCAGATATTCCAGCCATCAAACTACGATTTTACAACTCAACACGTGTGTTCAGTAGCAACTGTGTTCTATATTTGGAACTTGTAATCTCTAAATTAAAAGGTGACTTTGAAATCAACAAAATTGTATTACATCACACAAATGCATATACATAAAGATGATAAAGACTATTATTTTGTAAATTGCTGTTGATCTGTAGATATGATGAAATCCGTTTACAAGGATAATTCAAGATTAATATCCTGTTTATAGAGTATGCAGTTTTATTGGGGTTCGATATGGGGTTTTATCAGGGTTAAAAAAAAGTAAAAAAATACCGAACTCCTAGGAAAAGTTAAAACGGGGAAAAAAATATGAAAATACAAAATAAGAACAAAAAATGAAAACAACATGTTATAATTGAATGTGCCCGAAATACTTTTCTGGATTTACCTTCATCATAAACGTTTAAAGCCGAATACTTGAGCACGGATGTATAGTCTTCTGATAATACAGCTGAGGATCGTTGAAGAGGCAGCAGTCCTTTTGCGCCAATTACTGTTTTTCAGGGGTATCATTTGCGCCAAATTTTGTTTTTCAAATGTATCAATTGCGCCAATATTCGGAACTCATTTGCGCCAATTCACTTGTACACATATCTATCATAAATATTAATGACTGATATATTTTATTCTCATTTTTGGGCTTAAAAAGTATCATATGTTCGGCCGATATTTCACTATGAAGATGAGCATGTGGAGAGAAATGACTTGAAATGCATCAGACAGTCCGTGTACAGAGAGAGAATAATACTAATTGCTTTGCTGAATATTTAATAAAGATATACCAATAGAGAAAAAAATAGAAGTTTTTGCTGATCATGTTTTAGTCACATATGTTGATTACACAGTGTTTTGGACCCACCATGCGTATAGGCTTTGTTATTATTAGGAATTATTATGAACTGTTTTATGCATTTCAACCTTTAATTTTGTGTTTTTGGACAGTAAAGTGAAGTTACAAGCTACTACATATATTCAATTGGGAATTACCCATGCAGCAGTAGTAAAAGGAAGATGTGTTTCAGAAAAGGAAACATTTGCCTTGTAAACTGCCGGTTCCAAGTCCGAATAAAGGAGTAGGGAAGTCATTTTTCTTCTAATTGGCGCAATCGTATGTTTTATTTTTGGCGCAAATGATACCATGTAATTTTAAAACATGTGGCGCAAACGTGGCATGCATTGGAAAAAAAAGTTGTGACGCAAAAGGACGCATTTTTGGCGCAAACGGATTTCTCCCGTTGAGGAGCTATATTTCCAGTTTTGTATTTCTTTTTTACATGCACAATTAGTGTAATGCCTCTATTAAAGTGCATGCACAGTTTTACAATTATTTGTTTTTCACAATTCTGCAATGATTCAAGGATTTGTATAGTACAAATCCTTGAATGATTTACATGAGTCAGAAGTGCACAGATTTACAATTATTTACACAGTTCTAAAATGATTTCGTTCAGGTGCACAGTTTTACAATCATTTGCATAATTCTGCAATGACTTAATTTAACACTTTGTTGTTTTTTGTTTTGTTTTTTTCTACACCTATGTTCAATTAGAAGGAAGGATCTGTGCCAACAAATATATCAACACACCTGTTTCTTATGTATGTCCAAAGCCCGGGAACACGTTATTCGATGGTTGACATGTCAGTTGACTTATGTGTGTTTTTGAATTTGTTAATTGCTGTTGTATTACGCGGGCTATTTCAGTTGTGTTCTCATCTGTATTATTATTTTTTTTTAATTCAAATCTCGCATGTGGCAGGTGCGTTCGGACTCCCATCTCAATTTACTCGAATTGTTCAAGTAGTTTTCCTAACCGGCAGTCTGATTAAAAACCCCTTGACGTTGTGTACGATTGGAAGGTTGGTGGTGTTCTCTGGCTTCCTCTATTTATAAAAATTGACCACCACGAAAAAGCACAATAATTAGTGATGAAAGTAGCGTTAAACACTAATTAACCAATCAATCAATGTATTGTTTCAGAACGTGTTGTCTTACCAGGACCTTTTATAGAAAAAAACAAAATAACACTTTCTCTAAATATATTTAGTCCAAATTACTTTCCTGGTATTACGTTCATCAGTGATGGATCCAAAAGGGGGGAGGGTGAGGGATTGGAACCCCCGGCTAGTTTTTTTTTTATCAATGCATTTGAATGTGCACTAATGGTTGGACCTCGCCCGCCCCCCAACACAATATTGACTAAATTGTGAGAAAAAAAAACAACAGTTGAACGTGAGATTGAGATAAAAACTCCAATTTGGAATTAGAATTAGAATAATCATATTAAAGGGAGCACGTAGAACTAGGAAGATCACATACGTGTACTTAGTTTCAAGTTGATTGGGCTTCTTCAAACTATTTCAAATAGTGAGTTTTGAAAATTATGTCAGTAAAATTGAAATTTATAGAATCGGAGGGAAAAAGAGCGCTGAGCCAGGAAGACATATATACATTGCCTGAAATAGTTTGAAGAAGATTAATAAATTTATTAATGTTTTGAATGAACATGCACCACTGAAATCTCGAAGCCAGAGACAAACTTTTCCCACACATTCATAGGAAATTGAGGAACGACATTGAGAATTAAAAAGGGGAATGTCGAAGTTCAAAAAGACAACAACCACGTCTGAAGAGCAGAAAACAGCCAAGGACCATCAATGGGTCTTTAATACAGTGACATGATTCAGCGTCCGGAGGCGTGCTTTAATTGGCCCCTAAACAAAACTGTATACTAGAACATAAGAATGCTGTATATAGAAAATATCTGCTGTATTTTCAGTTTAAAAATAAAAAAGATAAAAATTGAGATAAATACAGGCAGCAGAGAAATTTTTGAATTAAAAAAAAAAATTAATGATGCTTACAGTTGTATAACATCTTTTATTCGACATCACATCCATATATATATATGCTTTTAGAAAGGTTCGTGAATGTCTGACTACACTGCTCAGATTATACTTGAAGACTAGCATCCAGCTTTAGATAAAAATCAATAAGATTGGATAAAAATAAAACAACATTTATTGTAGCTGTACTTATTGACCTTTCAAATGCATTTGATTATTTACCTCCTGACATTTTACTGAACAAATCATTAACGAGGGGGGATAGGAGGGGTCCTGATCCCGAAATCCCGGACTTAAAAAAACGAATTCCCGAGGTCCCGAATTTAAATAAAGTAAATCCCGATGTCCCGAAATCCGAAAAAAACGATTCCCGGATCCCGAAAGGGTCAATCCCGAAATCCCGAGCTTAAAAACACCCGATCCCGGAGTCCCGATAAAGGTCCTATCCCCCCTCATTAACTTATGGTGTATTTGTACATTAAATGTCCCTCTCGCATTCTTTAACTTTCTAACAGAAAATAACATATCAGCTAGGGTCACTTATGTTCTGAGCAATTAAGCTGACTTCTAGAAAGATATACACCCAAGGTTTAATTTTAAGCCCTCTGTTATTTATTGTTTTCATAAATGATATTTTTTACTGTGTGAGTTCTATATATAGTTATGCTGATTATAAAACCTTGTCTTTCATCAGTTCAGATTGCGATTTAATTATATACGTGGTGGAATCTAAAGTTCGAGTCTTTATTGACTGGTTCAAGATAAACAAAAGGAAGACAATCCAGACAAGTTTCATGTTATTGCTGTCGGAAAGAAACCTTTGCAAAAAGTCCAAACATTCAAATGCACGATACTGTTTTTTTTCTCTCTTGTGAGGAAACCGTCAAGCTGCTACGTATCGATATCGATTATCAGGGTTGAGTTCAATAGCGGCTATCAATATCTATGTAACAACTAGTCTATAGCTACACGTTCAATAGTCAAAATCTACGTAGCACTATGTAGCTGCTACGATACTGAACGCGGCCCAGCTGTGCCGAGAAAGTATACTAAATATAAGCAACTGAATATTATTAAATGTAAAATGATATTAATTGAGACCGATAAACTGAACATATTTCATACTTTTAAGCTTTAAGTAACTTTAATCTTTGTCCTCTAGGCTCAGTGACACTTCTGCATATATAGACACTGAAAATTGCTGAAAGTTTAGTTTATCCAAAATCGATTTTACATTTATCCATATTGGTCAATAATTTTTTTCCCACATTAAGTTAAGAGGGGGGAGGGTTGGGGTCAGTGAAAAAACTATTTGAATTAAGTTTTTTTTCTATCCTGCATTGAACTTTTGATGTCGTTCCTTAGTGTTTTTTCAGTTTCGATTTCCTGTAAATAAATCTATGGTCTGGATACAATAGTTCAGTACATTTTGATTAAACTTCAAGTTAGCTTGATGCCGCTGAGATTGCCGATCACTTAGTTTAAACACTCATGCTTCATTTTTTTTTTTTATTTGTAAAGTGACTTCGCGGATTATTCAATGTGAAGAGTCAAAAATTAGTTTTATGGTTCAATAAATTCAAAATAGATCTAATAGCCATTCATTAAATGTTTTAAATTATTTTTTTCTAGTACTGTCATATCTCAAGTGGCATTTTGCTGTGAAGTTAATAGTTTGCCACATCTCGCAAATTTGCTTCACGAAAACATGACAGCTATTTAAGACTTTTAAAAAATATGAATATCACAATTTATACATTTTTACCAGAGTCCCCATGGGAACCTCGGAGAGCAAATTTGGCAGGGGGAGTAACTGTAACCTAACTTCCGTCGACAGTGTAAACAAATCATGACAGATTTGATCGCAAAGTTATACGAACAAGGCATTGCCAAAAAACTTTTAGGTTGTGGCAAAGGTGACTTGCCTGAATATGCAGACGGAACAAAGGTTACTATAGGTCAAATGTAACCGGTTAAATAATTGATCCCAAACCTACAAACAGACAAACGGGGGACATTTTCTCAAATGATGATACAATCATTCAAGGTTAGGGACTGGTTATTTTATTCATTTGGGGAACCTGGCAGAGAAGTTCCCACCTGAAAAATATATCCTATTGAAAACTCCCATCAAGATATACCCCCCCCCCCCCAAAAAAAAAACCCCAACCCAAATTGCGGAGGGAGGCACAGGCATGGAACTTTAAGTTTATAATAATAATAATAATAAATTCTTTATTTAAAGAGGGAACCTCAATTAGAAATAGTATAATTTTCATTGAGGCCCTCAAACAAAATACATGCATACAGTTAACATTCATACATTCATACATTAAATTACAATATATATTACTAGTATATACACAATTCAATCATTGAAATATACAAAGGGTAATAAATGACAATATTTGATATTACACAGGCACTTGTTTCTATCCATTGGAAGACCCACTATTAAGGTATATTTACGAGAAACAAGTGCCTGCGGTTCATCATAACAAATGGACAAATATGGCCGTATTTTCACCTCAAAAACCACTCTGTGTATAGACTTACCTGTGCTGTTTGGAAAGTTTTAATGCCTAGCATCCACTAGATATATAAAGTTAAATGCATTTTGTGTATAAGAAAAATCTTTCTTGGTTTTTGATGGCATTTTTTTCCTTTCTGCAGAAGGTGCAAAATAAAACAAACACCTAAATTACTTTGATACTGTCCACTCACAGCTGACTCAGATAAACTCTTTAACTCACCTATAGTTGTGAAGATACCTCTTGTCCATGTCAATTAAGGACAATCAAAACAATAGAATAGAATAGAATATTTTTATTTCCCAAATTACAGGGCCCATAAAGGGCATAAAATCAGATACAATTGAATTTACATAATTGGTAACAAAACAATAATGGAGGCATATATACGTATATATTTGGAATATAAGCATTGGTCAGAATCAAGCTAAAAACCACATATATATTGTGAATAAACGAATAATAAAATTACATTATACATGTATATGTATTTATTCTCATATTATTTACTTGACTTAGTGTCAGTGTTCATACCTGATCTCCTTAATTCAAAACTGTCACAAATATAACAGCCCAGTTTTTCCATAAGAGTAACATTTTCTTGGGTCAAGAGCCATAAAAATTTAGAAGATTTAAATTTATAAAATTATAACAATTGTTAGAAATATCTTGAAAAAAATCATCCCTTTGAATATCATAAAGAGGGCATTCTAATAAAAAATGAAGCTCATCTTCAACTTTACCAAGTGAGCAATTTGAACAAAGATGCTCAGATCTTTCTATATGTTTTTTTGAATATCTGTCTGTCTCAATTTTTAAAGAGTTAGCGCTTATTCTTAATTTACAAATTGACTGTCTTTTTTTGAAGTCCTGTAATTCTAAATATTTTTCTTTTTTTAAAGAAAAATAAGTACCAAGCTTCCATTTTTCTTCAGTTTATTCCAAAATGTTAAATAACTTTTACATAGTTTATTTTTAACATGCTGACATAAAGAACCAATTGATGGGTCAAAATTTGGTAATTCAATCTCTCTGTGAATATAATCTATACTAGAATACCATGTATTTACATTAGAACTATGTAACTGCTTACAACATATACAAAATGTATAAATGCATCAAATAATAATCCTTTTTTCAAACGTTCCAGTCTACATGGTCTATGACAATATTTTAACATTGATAAAATTATAGTAAAATACATAGGAAATCTACCAAGCTCTGACATTACATGTACAGCTATATTACTTGACTTTCTGTTTACACCAAGAATATATTTCATAAATTTATATGAGCTTTTTCAGAAGAATTCGGACCAATTTTTTTTCTAATATATAATCATTATCTTTTTTACATGCAGCTAAATCAGTTCTAAACATTCCCCATATTTCACTGCCATATAATAGCATGGGTTTAATTGTATGATCATGAAGATGTAAAAAAAGTGGCAATACTAGGGTTAGATGATGACAAGCATCTCTGTAGCTTAAACATGCTTTTAAAGATTTGTTGTATAATTCATCTTTACACTGCTTGAATATACCACTAGATGTAAATGTGATTCCAAGATATCTGTATAATTTTGCACTTTCAATCTCTTAACCTCCAAAATGTAAACAGCATTTTAAAAATTTTCCTGGGTTGTTAAAAATTATACTTTTTGTCTTTTTTAAATTAACATCAAAACACCATTTTAAACAATATTCATGTAACATATTAATTCTCTTTTGCAAGTCTTCCTGTGTTTCTGAAAAAATTACTACATCATCATCATACATAAGACAGTCTACTCTATGGTTATTAATATTTACTGGATCAGGACAAGATAAAAACTTGTCAGGTAGATCATTGATAAATATTTAAAAAATATTTGGGCTTAAAACATCACCTTGTCTAACCCCTATAAATGATTTAAAACATGGAGTCATTTTATTATCAATTTTAACACAGAGGTCACTTTTATTATACATATCTTTAATGATAGAATAAAACTTTCCAGTAATATTATTTGTTAAAAGCTTATATCTGATACCCTCATGGATCACTTTATCAAAAGCCTGTTTAAAATCTACAAAACAGGCAAATAGTTTACCCCCTTTTTACTAATATATTTATCAATAATGGTTTTTAAAACAAAAACATGATCAGATGGTCTACTTTTTTTTTGAAAATCCAATTTGACATGGATTAATCACTGATTCTTTTACCAAAAGATTATCTAGTCTGTTATTCAAAACAGAGTTAAACAATTTACTAACACAAGAGTTAATGGCAATGCAACGATAATTATCTGTTTTACTTGGATCACCAGACTTAAAAACAGCAGATGAATAAACTGATGACCACTGCATTGGATATATATACCAGATGAAAATACATGGTTAAACAGTTTCTAAATTAAAGGATTTAGAACTAAACCTCCTGCCTTTAGCATCTCATTAGGTATACCATCCAGACCTGAGGCTTTACCACTTTTGACTTTAGATATTGATTCAAATATTTCTTTAGTAGAGAATCTATAATCTAATTCACAGAAAGATTTATTTTTTTCCATATTTTCTATTTTATAATTAATTTCTTTAATTCTTGCATTTGTCTCACTAATTGAAGGAGATTTATTCAAATCTGATAAATGATTAAACCAGACTTCTGGTTCTACTGACTTTCCTTTACTATCATCTGTAGACTCCTTTAAAAAATTAATGAGTTTCCAGTATTGTTTTGGATCAGAATCTCTTAAATTGTCAAGGCTATTCAGAATTGACTGTTTAAATGTGCGCATTTTATATTTACTCAATTTATTAAACTCTCTGTAGCGTTTATAATAATATGAACCTCTGATAATAGGATATGCCGATCATACGGAAATTTTGACAATAATTCTCCTTAAGATACCATAAGAATTTTCCTCTTTACACCTAAATCAGAATCAAACCATTTACAATTAGGTTTTCTTTTTTTAGATGATTTATGACGAAAAATATTTGCCTTTGTAGCAGCAACGTTTATTATGTTAAAAAAATCAGGAACTGCTCTCTCTAAATCTTCATTGTCATATTCACGATTCATAAAATTATTTAAAAGAGATTTGCAAACAGGGTGGCAAATTGCATCTTGAAATTTACTTGTTGATGATTTTGTCCACTTATAAATAACCACCTGGAAATGCATTCATTTTAAATTTATTAATAGATAAATTTGAAGAATAAGTTGCTAAAATTCCAAAAGACAGCTTACAATGACAATCTAAAAAATTTGGGATGAAACCTGATATTTTGAAAGATAAATTTTTAGGTAAAAGTGCCTCTGAAACAATAACATTATCTACTACACTAGATCCTGTGGGTTTATGGCATGTTAATTTACCATACAAATCTCCCAATACACTAGCTTCCATTTAAAATTCTCATTTTTGTCGAGCCTGCAACTTTTGTTGCAGAAAGCTCGACATAGGGATAGTGATCCGGCGGCAGCTATGGCGGCGGCGGTGTTAGCTCACTTCTTAAAAGCTTTATATTTTAAAAGGTGGAAGACCTGGATGCTTCATACTTTGTATATAGATGCCTCATGTTACGAAGTTTCCGTCAGTCACATGTCCAATGTCCTTGACCTCATTTTCATGGTTCAGTGACCACTTGAAAAAAAAGTTCAGATTTTTTGTAATGTTGAATTCTCTCTTATTATGAGTAATAGGATAACTATATTTGGTATGATGTGCATACCTTGCAAGGTCCTCATGCCCTTTAGACAGTTTTCACTTGACCTCGACCTCATTTCATGGCTCAGTGAACAAGGTTAAGTTTTGGTGGTCAAGTCCATATCTCAGATACTATAAGCAATAGGGCTAGTATATTCGGTGTATGGAAGGACTGTAAGGTGTACATGTCAAACTGGCAGGTGTCATCTGACCTTGACCTCATTTTCATGGTTCAGTGGTTATAGTTAAGTTTTTGTGTTTTGGTCTGTTTTTCTCATACTTTATGCAATAGGTCTACTATATTTGTTGTATGGAATGATTGTAAGGTGAACATGTCTAACGGACAGATGTCATCTGACCTTGACCTCATTTTCATGGTTCAGTGGTCAAAGTTAAGTTTTTCAGTTTTGGTCTTTTTATCTGATACTATACGCCATAGGTCAACTATATTTAGTGTATGGAAATATTTTATGATTAACATATTAGTCGCACAGGTTTTATTTGACCGTGACCTCATTTTCACGGTTCATTGCTCAGTGTTAAGTTTTTGTGTTTTGATCTATTTTTCTTAAACTACATTTATAAGTATTAAGTCAACTATATTTGTTTTATGGAAGCATTGTTAGCCGTACATGTCAGCCTGGCATGGTTCATCTGACCTTGACCTCATTTTCATGGTTCATTGGTCTTTGTTTAGTTATCTTGGTTAATGTAACGTTTATGTGACAGTTGTATAAATAAAGCTTTATACTTAGGACTATCAACATAATATCAATGATTAGTAAAGAAGGCGAGACATTTCAGTGTGTGCACTCTTGTTGTAGATATACATAAATCTAATAACTGTTTACCTCTAACATCAACCTTACTATCATAACTATGTCTTACATCTTGAAAAGTATCACAATCATAATCATTATATATAGGTAAATGAGTATCATAAACATCATTTTGTATAAAATCTGGCTTTGATCCTGACCAAGCATTCAAATCACCACATAATATAATACTATACAAACTGTTTTTTTACCTGAGGGTGCATCTCATAGTTGAACCACAACTTAGTTAATTTTCACACCTTTTGCATGAAGGAAAAAAATGCCCACATCAAAATCCAAAAGAGATTTTATCTTTCTGAAACACAAAATGCATTTAACTTTATTATATCTAGTGGATGCCAGGCATTAAAACTTTTCCAAGTTCACAGGTAAGTCTGTACTCAGAGTAATTTTTGGCATGTAAATACAGCCATATTTTTCTGTTTGTTATAATGAACCTTAAGACTTTGGCGATTGTAGCCCACAGCTTAGATTTGTAGCCCACATATATAGTCCTATACAAGAAAAGCAGGAGTCAATTTCACAAAATAACTTACGACCAAGATTTGTCTTAAGTCATGAACAATTCAGTATAAGTTATGATCAATCTTAGTCTTAAATATTTTTGAGAAATCGACTCCAGAAATTTAAGTTGACCACACCAAATTTTAGGGGCCATTGGCAAGTGGACCCCTTCTAATTTCAAACCCTGGAGGCGTGAAAAAAAGTTGTTTTTCAGGTTCACAATATACTTAACTCACATGTAGGTAAACCTTAACATATATTTTGTCCCCATCGTCACATGTTGGGAGACATTGAAATACTGGGTGTCTTTCTGTCGTCTGTCCATGTGTCTGTCTGGTCTTGTTAGCACTATCACAGGTATAATTCTTGCCAGATATTTTACCATAGCTGAATATAAGCAATATCTCTGATAAGTTCTCTAATGGTTGCTGATGACTTTTCCAAAAGAGTTATGTCCCTTGCAGTGTCATACACCAAAGAATAAAGATGTTTTCTGCTCTATGGTTTTGGGGGGGGGGGGGGGGGTTGTCTCTTTGACACATTTCCCATTTCCATTCTCACTTTTATATTTACAGTAGATTGCATTAAGTGTGTAGAGAAAGGTAAAATATTTGTTTAGCTTGCTTTTAGCTGATCCATGAAGTCAATATAAGGTTAAATGTAGGTAACCTACCCTTCTTTAAGACTAGACTAGTCCGACATAAAACCGATCTATATGTCTGTAAGACTAGACTACTTCGATAGAAGTACATGTATACTTTATCTGCTCTATGGTCGGGTTGTTGTTGCTTTGACACATTCTCCATTTCCTTTCTCAATTTTATTTACCTTATAATGACTTCACAGTTCAGCTACATGTAACAAGCAAACTAATCAAGTATTCTACAATGTACCTTTCCCTACACACTCAATGCAATCGGCTGTAACTGTAGAAATTGTAATTGTTTTTACACTTGTTGTAAACAGATATCTCCAAGAAAAAAAGAAAATCGGTTGTTGTTGATTAATTTATAAACGTTGTATATGTTAATTGACCTTGACCTACAAATACAATTTTCATTATTGTTTCATTTTTCATCATTCTTGATACATGTACATTTGCTAAAACCTTCATCTTAAAGACCACACGTATTATTTAGTTTTGATAAACTTTATGCTGGGAAGACATTTATATGTGGTATGAATGCCAATGAGATTATCCACCAAAGTTTAAATAAAACAGATATAAGCAATTTTTCGTGGATTGATGAAAACTTGTATTTTTCGTGGACATTTAATTTTGTGGTTTTGCCCAAGTCTGCATACACCCTTATATAAATTTTGTTATTCTTTGACCATTTAAAATCATGGGTTCACCTGTACCCATGAAATCCATGAAAACTTGTATCCAAATGAATCCACATCAATATGCAATATATTATATAAATTTATTAATATTTATATTTTTTTCCTCAGATTATCTTTCACTACAGAACCACAAAATGTGATGACGAGAAGACTGTTATTGATGACAGTAGAAAACATGAGAAGCCCATGGAACTGATTATTGGTAAAAAGTTTAAACTGGAAGTATGGGAAGACTGTCTAAAAACCATGAGAGATAAAGAAAGGGCGTTGTTCATTGCAGATACAAAAGTGAGTCACTGTAACCTACTTAACTCTCCTGTGTTAACTCTACAGTTTTAGTGATAGTTTATGTATATATCTATATACCAGTTTTAACCGTGTTTGCCATTGATTAAAATTAAACTATTTTCTATGACACTTTTAGGTAAACACTTTGATGTCACAGTCCAATATAGGAGTTTGTATTCAAACATTTCAAGGTCACCCATCTCAAAATTGATATCATGGATATCAGCCATAGAAAATTTCTGTAATAAACAAATTTCTATAACAAATTATATTTAATTTTTATTCAACTCAGAATTGATTGATATAAAGAAAAAAGATTTCAAATAATGGTCCTCTATAGGTAGTTTTTACAAATAATGGTCCTCTATAGGTAGTTTTTACAAATAATGGTCCTCTATAGGTAGTTTTTACAAATAATGGTCCTCTATAGGTAGTTTTTACAAATAATGGTCCTCTATAGGTAGTTTGTACAAATAATGGTCCTCTATAGGTAGTTTGTACAAATAATGGTCCTCTATAGGTAGTTTTTACAAATAATGGTCCTCTATAGGTAGTTTTTACAAAATTTATCATTTGTGTACAGGTGTAAATAGATGTGGTATGAACATTTGGTATGAGTGCCAATGTGATAACTTTCCATCCAAGTAACAATTTATAAAAGTAAACCATTATAGGTGCAAGGTACAGCCTTCAACACAGAGCCTTTGCTCTCACTGAACAGCAAGCTATAAAGGGCCCCAAAAATACTGGTGTATATATCAAACGGTGTCCTATTTGTTTTTAATTTTTATTTGAAATTGAATATTCTGTTTTAAACAGGACAGCTAAAGTTTTTAAGATGAAAGCAGCAAATTAAAGCATTTTTGTCACTTATATTTTTTGGGGGCCTTGATGACTGAGTGGTCCAAGTAGTTACTACATTATGTACTGTAATCACTAGCCAGTTAACAATGGGGTTGTGAGTTTGAACCCCCTCATGCAGGTGCACTCATCTCCAATCTTAATTGACTAGGATTGTCAGTTTTTCTCTAGAAGGTCAGTGGTTTTCTCTGGGCACTGGCTTTCTTCACCAATAACTGGCCACCACGAAATAGCCTAAGTGGCATTAAAAAATCAAAATAAAAAATCACTTATATTTTGCAGCATGTAATGGGATATCCTCATGTATCCAAGAGTTTAAGAGGAATCTTCGGGAAGGATAAAAACCATGAACATCATGAGGGTGGCCATTGTTGTGGCATGATGGCAATGGCAGAACAAGGCTTAGGTTATCCAGATCTTGACGATCTTGTTAAAAATCCTCAACCTCTTGAATTTACATTAGGTATGTCAGGGATTTGCTGCTATTCGTTCACTATGTACAACATGTTACTAATGTAATTAACTTTACCTATGGTTTGCCAAAACTTTTGTACAAGTAACATTACCTTACAAGTGCACAACTAAGATTTACATCAATGTGATTTGTATGAAACACATATCTTAACAGTCAAACCAAAGTAGTAACCTCAACCTTCATTATTTTGGTGCCGTGACCAGGATTTAAACCTTGGTTGAACTTTGTAAACTTAACCTGAGCAGCCATGGCTGTAATAAAGACATAATTAATTGTAGGAAAAAGAATCTGTAAATCATTAAGTTCATTGCATTGTTTTGATGAAATTACTTTTAAAATGATAAGAAATTAGTTCATATATCATTATGTACTATCCATCAAATATAATCTTAATGAATCAAAGAAGATGTAAGGTAAATGTCAATGAAACAGCAACTATTTTTAGTGATTAAAGTCATGATTTCAATTCTCAGTATACCAGAATGTTATTCAAAATTCATAAGTTAGGACAACACTGGAATGAAGTAATCCTTAGATCTAGTAAAATTAGGAACAGAACAAGCTTCATAAACAATAAATGAGCAATTATTTATTAAATTTAATCGCATTTTAATTTTTAGAAATTTTAAATGTGCAAACACCCAATGGTTATGAGAAAGACACATGGGCCATGTCAGAGGAGGAAAGAACAGACAGAATACCAGTTCTGAAAGAGGAAGGAAATGCTTTGTATGCAGAAAAAAAATATGGCGAGGCTGCTGAAAAATACGGGGAAGCTTTAGGATTGCTAGAACAGAAAGTTTTAAAGTAATTTAATTGTTATAAGTTGTATAAAACTTGTATAAAGAATAGATTGAGGTTTGAATTATCAAAAAAATATAAGAGAGTTATGAAAAAAAGAAGATGTGGTATGATTGCCAATGTGACAACTCTCCAGAAGAGACCAAAATAACACAGAAATTAACAACTATAGGTCACCGTATGGCCTTCGACAATGCTAAGTAGTTAAATAAAAAGTATGTAGAGTGATTTGGCTTGATTCAATAAAAGCTTTTTCTAGAAAATAGAAAATCATTTGTACAATTTTTTCAATAGAAAAAAAATTGATCGTTATACCCATTAAATAGATTTAAAGTACAATAGAATATATTATATCATAAGACCATAAAAATTAATAGAAAGAAACATGTGAATAAAAACATGAAAAATATGGATGACAAAAAAAATCATGATTTATAGAATAACTATAACATATATAAATCAAAGAATTCAAATAGAGAAAAATATTCAACTAGTGAGGGATACATTAATTCATGAATGCACATAGCACATGAGTCAATTATCAGTGTTGTTTGGTCACAAGTTATTCTTTTTATTACGTTGGGGAAGGGCTTTTTTATGCAATTTAAGTAGGAAATGCGTTTTTCTTTGCATTCATAATTTGTTTTGACTTAGGCATTATCATTGTTTTAACAATGCTTATTGTTGTATGATGTCAGTGTGAAATATCAGTTTTATTTCCCTAGAAAATCATTGTTATTCATTGCAACCAATGCAATAGTTTATTATGTCATTAAATCCATGCTTTATGTTACTTTTAGAGAAAAACCAGGTGATACAGAATGGGAAAAACTTGAGGACATGAAAAAACCATTTTTACTTAATTTTTCTCAGTGTAAAATAAATCTACAGGAATACTACCCTGCTGTAGAACATCTCTCTACAGTACTGAAAAGAGATCCGGGTAAGTCTGAAACCCTAATAACTGAAGAAATACTACCCTGCTTTAGAACATCTCTCTACAGTACTGAAAAGGGATCCAGGTGGTTATAGTTTATGTGTGGCTGGAATCTGTATATAAAAAAAATATTAACTTGATAAATGAATCAATATTTTGTTTAAGTCTTTTTTCAGTCCGAAGTTGTGTTGCTAAACCTCTTGTCATCAGTTTGACAGATTAACAGGGGATACGTTTCACAGCAATGCCTTACTGGTAAATGGGTTTAAAGCAATAATAGTGGATATGAGAGAATCTCATAATGCTCTGTAATATCTATAGTACTGGTGCTTACATTTTAAGCAAAACTATGTAAATATTTGTATTCTTTTTCAGACAATGTAAAAGCATTATTTAGAAGAGGAAGAGCACATGTTGGAGCTTGGAATCCAGTGGAAGCTCGAGAAGATTTCAACAGAGTTATAGAACTTGATTCCACTTTATCTGGTGCAGTGAAAAAAGAAATTAAGATTTTAGATGACAAACAAAAATTAAAAGACGAAAATGATAAACAAAAATTAAAAGGTTTATTTAGTTGATGATATTAGAAAATTAGAGTTATCTCCCATGTATTGTATTCAACTGGTTATTTCCAGATTTATCATAAGCTTAGGAAACCATCTTGGCTTTTTGATATGCTTTATTACAAATTGGATTGCGTGTAAGGTGAAGATACACATGCAGTGTTCACATTAATGTTAAAACCACAGAAAGCATAATAAAATTCCAGACAAATGATTTTACATCCACAATATTTATCATTAAGTTTTTATTTCAAGATGTTGTTGGATTTTTGTACTCAACAATGACAAACATATAATACTCTGATCAGGCTGTCTGTCTGTACATTTATTGTGAAAGCCACACCAAAGCTCAAGTTTGTATATTATTATTTTAAAAAAAACCCACACTGTTTGGTTTTATGTATGAAAGCTGCATTATGATTTTGACAGATGAATAGAAATGAGACTTTAGTAACTTTTTTTAACTGATTTTTTTTTCTTGATAATTCAAATTTATTTCCTTGGATCTTTCTGATTTTGATGAATTGTTTGTTTTTAAGAGTATTTACAATTTTATAGTTTGTAGAAGGCCTCATGATTTTTCTTTGGATTTTTCAACAATTTTCAACAATGTTTGGTTCTCTTTTCTGATTTTGATAGTTTTTTTGACTTTTTGTTTCGAAAGGCCTAACCTTTATTTGTGAAACTATTTGACATTTATTTTGTCAAATTTCTTTCACCAATTCAATTTTATAACATAATAACCAGTAAAGGCTACCTCCTTTGTTATTTAATTTTTCATATTGATAGATTTGTTGATCTGTAGTCATTGGTATATCATGCTCAAATGGCACACCTGTTATTTTACACTTTTTCATTACATAGTTTGAAATACTTGAAATATATATCATTTTCTACTCTCCTTTTCTGATTTTGAGCTTTCAACCCAATCCTTAGGTCGTTGACACACCTTGAAGACTTTTTCTTTTTAGTGTAAAACAAAATATATTAAATAGCAATGACTAGATCATATTTATTTATTAGTTGTTGTGCATGTCCAGCAGTTCCATCTTAAATTGGTAGAGTGACTGAGTCATAGTAATTTGCGTGAAGAAAAAGAGATTATAAGGACAATTGTAGCTAATTTTTGGTGTTTTTTTTTTATCCCATTTCATAAAATGCTTTCCAAATTATTTTTGTTTTCTAGAAGCTTACAATATCTAAAACTAGTAAAATTTTTCAAGAAATTGCGAGTTCAAGATAACATTTATTTAAAATTCTTAATTTTGATTTCATGTTTGAACACATAGGATACCAAATCAAAAAGCAAAATATCCAAGATGGCAGCCCTATTAATGTTCAGTTGAACTCGTATTTTATCTTACTTAAATTTAATTGGCCGATTTATAGGTGCTTATAGTTTTATTATTGAATATGTTTTAAGTTTTTGAAATAAAGTTTAGTTAAAAATATCAACATTGTCTGTTTTGTTATTGTTATTTATTAATAATCAAAGGTGACAAGTCAATTGAAAGCTTTCCATTTTATATAGAGGTCATTTGGTTTGTCCGATTGATTGAACTAAGAGACATTGAATATAATTTGAGAGATCAGTGTGTGAGAAATTCCAGATGATTCAACAAAGATTTGGAACAGTTAGTTCTACATAGATATAAGAAGATGTGGTATGAGTGCCAATGAGAAAACTCTACATTCAAGTCACATTTTGTAAAAGTAAACCATTATAGGTCAAAGTACGGACTTCAGCACGGTGCCTTTACTCACACCGAACCGAAAGCTATAAATGGCCCAAAAAAATGACTACTGTAAAACCATTCAAACAGAAAAAACAAGCGGCAACCACTGAACATCAGGTTCCTGACTTAGATAATTAATTGAGCAGTTTACATCTGTAAGCATTAAAAGAGAGGCGAAAGATTCCAATCGGACATACATGCTATGAAAAAAGACCAACGAACTAACAACAGTACACAAAACAGAACATAGAAACTGAGGAATAATAACACATAGTTGTCAATATAATGGAATTTTATGCAACTTTTATACAAGTGAGAGGTTTAGCTAGCTATAAAATCCAGTTTAACACACCATTTGCCTGTACCAGAGACATATAATATGTATTATATGTCTCTGCCTGTACCAAGCCAGGAATATGGTGGTTGTAATCCATTTGTGTCAAAGCATTTTTTTGATTTGCCATTTGCTTATGGACCTTCTGTTTAGAACTTGTTATGTTTTTGTTATCTTACTTTTTACATAAATGAGGATCACTTGTTTGTCCAAATCACCGAACTGTGATCTTCAGGACTATGCCACCAGACCTAATAATTTTAAAGGAAATTTTTGAAAATTGGCCAATCAGAACTGAAGTTTACACCTGGCTGCTATGTGTCTCATCCATCAAAAGGATACTGTTTGACTAGGAACGATGCTACAACAATCCTGTCAAATAGTTTAGAGAAGCAATAAAAATGTGTTTCCTATAAGGTTATGATGGAAACTGATTCAATGAAACAATGTTGAAAAACATTACTAGCAAATGAGGATGGTTTGAAGAAGCATCCTACTGAGATTCAAGACATTTTGCCCTGCTTGTTTTAAATTTGCCCAGTGGTATTACAATAGAAGATGTACATGTGAGTTTGCAGATTACAGACTATGATGACAGACTGTGCATAGCTCACATGGCTTTTCAGGTCAGCTGTGCTAAAAGGACACTGACTTTAGTTTAGTGTGTTCTAGTATACTTCTGGAGGTATATTTTAATAATAGACTAAGAAGTATGATGATTTTAGCATGAAGTTCCTGGTCATTTTAGTTTTCTCAAGGATTTGTATAGTATGATCTTACTATACAAATCCTTGGTTTTCTCAACAACCAATTTGGTACAATTTATCAACAGGATCTGCTTTCCCTTCCGGAGCACCTGAGATCACTCCAAAGTTTTTGTTTGGTTAGTGTTGCTCTCTCTTAAGTTTTTATGTTGTGTTTTGTATACCACTGTTTCTTTGTCTTTCTTTATTAGCCATGGTATAGACAGTTTATTTCCATGGCATAGACAGTTTATTTCCATGGCATAGACAGTTTATTAGCCATGGCATAGAGTTTATTAGCCATGGCATAGACAGTTTATTAGCCATAGCATAGACAGTTTATTAGCCATGGTATAGACAGTTTATTAGCCATGGCATAGAGTTTATTAGCCATCGATAGACAGTTTATTAGCCATCGATAGACAGTTTATTAGCCATGGCATAGACAGTTTATTAGCCATGGCATAGAGTTTATTAGCCATGGCATAGACAGTTTATTAGCCATGGCATAGACAGTTTATTAGCCATGGCATAGACAGTTTATTTCCATGACATAGACAGTTTATTTTTGACTACTGAATGTCCTTTCGGTATCTTTCTCCTATATTATGTGGTGATAAGTGCTAACTGCTTACCCTTCCTTATTACCAATGTTTATCCCTGTTTTTTGGCGAGTTCATGTTGCTCACTTATTAGTTTTATTGGCTGTGACTGTAACTATGTTATATCTTATGTGATGGCAAGGATTTTGTCAATTTTCCTCAACTATATATCTTAAAATATTTCTTGAACCGTATCTTTATTTTAATTGGATTTTTTGTCTATACATCATACCTTCCAAAACAGGTGGACAACTATTGCTTCCCAAAGAAATATAACATTTTCAAAAATGTAGATATAACCTTCTGGGAAAAAAGAAGTTGTAACCAGAAAGGTGTTTGCCATAAATTAGAAATATCCTTTGTTGTCTCATTGGTAATTATACTGCACCTTCTGTAATAACTTTATATTTGTGAAATAAGAAATTAAATCCAGAATGGCCACTTTTTGTTACTGTAAACAAAAAACAATATAAAAATGTCAATTTTTCTTTATTCATTTTTTTTCTATAAACATTGACATGATTAAGCCTATATATAGATTTTATCTAAAAATTATTATTGCTTAACAATAAATTTACAATACTTAATTTGTATACAATTTACAGATTATTTACACGGACATAACATCAACAAGGACCATAATGCCCTTTGGTTGTTTATAACTATAATATCTTACACTGTGAAAAATTGTTGCCTAGGAGGCCACACATACTGTAATTTCAGAAATTATTGCAAGGTTTTAATTATTGCGAATGATGCGACAGGGTTGTAAACACAATAATTAAAACTCGCATTTTGTAATATTTTATCTGAATTAAGCAGGATTTTTTTCAAAATTGTAAAAATTAAAATTGCATTTAAGTTTAGAATTACATAATCGTAATAATAAATGCACGCAATAATTTCTGAATTTACAGAATAGAATATTGTGGATTCATTATTTGTTGTTCGGTACTAATTTTTGTGGACTTCAGGGATTCTGGTGAACCAGGAAATAAAATATTCAATGACTTACAAATTTTACATAAGGTTTATGCAGACTTTGGCAAAAAGACGAAATTATATATCCACGAACATACAAGTTTTCATCAATCCACGAAAATTGGTACCCACAAATAAATCAATCCACAGCAAGGTTTTACATTTTTGCACAAGAAAATGATAACAGTCTCTACAAAATGATTAACATTAGAAAAGATGGATGGATAGGTAGGAGTTTGACGTCCAGCAGCAAGTATTACATACATATTCATGAACAAATACTTATGTTAGTTTTTGGTTTGACCAGGCCTGGGATTAGAACCACCGCCTCCTACACTAGTTGAGCGTGTTACCTTAAGACCACCATGGCTGCTCAAAAGAAAGCAGCCGTTTGTATTCCTATAGAAGTTCATCATTCAATGTATATGATACTCAGATTTTTTTTACCAAAATAATGTGTTTCTTTTTTAAATTAAAAAATATTAGAGGAATGTTTGAGCTAATTCATGCATATTTATGGTCAATTTCAATTCTAGTGATCACTACAAAATGAAGTAATCTAAGAAGTATAGCTACAACAGAGTGGTCTACAGTTTCTGGAGAATTAACTTCCATTAGCCATAAAAAAAAAAAAGAAGGATGTCTTCCTCAAACCACACAATGACTTTATAAAAGAAACAGTTAAACACAGTGTTACATAGATAGGACTAGGATGTGTTGTTAAACATTTGGTTTAATTCCAGAGTTTTCTGTACTAATACTGATTCCTAGTAGATTGTTGTTTCTTATAAGTCAGCTGAGGTCAATAAATAAGTACAAGATTTTTAAATAGTTGAAAGTTGGTATCACACAAATGTAATAAATCCATAGTATATGTTGGCTAGACGCTTATTTTATATATCTTGTGAAGTTAATGCAAGCTATTCCCCATTTCCATTCTCAATTTTATAGTTTAATTTTCAAAGAACAATTGTTTACACTTTTTTTCAGCCTTTCCCTTGATTACAATCGAGCAATGTTTATTTATTTACTTATTGAGGTATAATTTTGTTCAATTGGTTTTTTGTTTAGTTTCCTCAAAAAGAATATGATGAATTTCAATGTACAGTTTCACAAAAGTCTGGATTTCAACAAATTGTAAAATTCTTTCTTAAGTTTAAGAAAACAGAGTTATAGATTCCAAGTTTAAAATGATTGGTAGATGCATGACTCTTCAGGTCAACTAGATAAAATACACATTGACTTGTTTAGAAACAAATTTGAAAGCAAGCCAAGTAAGATATATTTTGCATGGAAAAATTCCATATTTTCTGATAAAATAATAATGTTTTTTTTCATTTTTTCTCACTTTATTTTACTGGTAAATTCTATGTTTAAGAGAATAATTACTGGGCATGCTCAAACTCTACAACAAAAATGTCCAAGGAGAATATGCATGATTATATTGTACATGTGACATAAAATGTAATATTCAACAAAATTCCTTCAAATACAAAATAATGAGCAATTATTACAATTATTTATGGCAATATAGTATAAAAAGACAAAAGAACAAACAAAATAAATAACACACATCATGTGATCATAGTTTTAGTGTAATGTAATTGTTATATTGAATGAACTACTCCATAAACTGGACTACCATGCATGTATGATTTTCTTTCTTTCTTCACTGGAAACTAATTACAGTTTATTTTTGGAAAAGACATCATAGTATATTGTTATATTTTTTCTTCATATAAATACCAGTGAAATGAAATTGTGTATGGTAGTAGATAGAGCAGGGTTTCCAAAGAATCCCTATTTTTAGTTTCTACATAAAAGAAAATCTTCCTAAAACTTCTACATAATTATGTTATTCTGAGTAAAAATACTTAAATTGATCACCAAAACCATTAAACAAATTTGCATAAAGTATAAAATAATATAAGTAAAAAAATAATTTAGAACAAAATATTAAAAAACTCAAATTCCAATCCATCTGCAACCGTCAACATTATCCTTTCCAAGCTATGGCAAATTTTGTTTCAAAATCAACATTTAAAAATTAGCAAAAATCTTTGCAAAAGGCATAAAAATGAAAATATATCAATAAATTACAGCATCTTGTATTATAATACTCTTCTTCAGTAATTGGCGGTTATATAGTTACATGTAGTACTGGTAATCATAAAATTACAAATTGTCTGTTGGGGCATTAAATTAATCAATAATGTCTGTCTACTTATGTTAAATGTGGGTATAACTCTTTGAAAGTCTAGATAATATGTTCAAGTCCCTTTCAGAAGATAGGAGCCAGGTTCATAGTGGTGGGTCTAGGGGATGTTTTAGGGTTAGAACCCAACCTTTTTTTTCTAAAAAAGTTATGGGAAAGTGTCATGGAGTTTAGGGTTTGGAACCAAGCTTTGGGTTAAAGACTGTCTTTTGTCATATCTTAACATGTTTTTTTCTTTGTTTACTTACAAATTGTTAAATCTACTTACTACTTGTAAGGGTGATGGACCTTTTAAGGTAATTTGGGTTTGGCCCATTTAATTTGTGGACAATCAAAAATAGTCAAATATAACAGGGGGATTTCAGAAATTTGGGATTTAATTATATTGTGAGATGAAAACAGATACACTTTTTTCACAAAAAAATCATAAATTGACATTTAAATTCAGGAGGAGACTGTCTCCTACCGTCTACTTAAGTTGACAGGATACATTTAGTGCATAATACATTGTATAGGCGCACATTGTGCATGGCTATTATGGTATAGGGTTTACAATTGATTTGGTTTATTTTGCATGGAGTCTTGTTGTCATTTTCCAAATATATACGTTTATTCCTATCTAAATCAGAAATAATAAGATATTTTGGAATGTAATCAGAAAATGTTTAATTAATATGCCTAGTAATAACACAAACAAACGCTCCATAGAGAAACAAGTGATATATGAGTATTTAAAGGTGACTCGCATCAATACTGAGATAGCACTAGATGTTTCATAGTAAAAGTATTCAAAATAAGCCAACACCAGGAACTCTTTATTCCATTAAAAGTATTATGCCATTAACAAGCACTTTTCAAAATATTCTTTGGATGAAATTAAGAAGTTACTAAATATCATAAAATGGGACTTTCTCATAAACTACACAAAAATATATAAGTGTCTATGAATGAATATATCCTAGCAGATTTACCATAACAAAAGTCATGTAAGAATAAAATGGTTGATACATATGAAATTTAGGAAATTACCTTTCATGAAGAATGTATGGTATGAATTGTATTTTAGATATTATACGTTTCAGAGTTAAGTGTGTCATGCATTTTTATTTAACTAGTACACATTTTTTAAAGGGCCAGCTGAAGCCAGCCTCTGGAGGCGGGATTTATTGATGTGTTGAAGAACCAATGGTGATGTTGGGCTGTTTTCTGCTCTATGACACATTCCCTATTTCTATTCTCAAGTTTAACCTCCTACTGCCCTGTATTTTGTCAAAGTAGGATACAGGAATGTGTCCCCAAACTTTTTCATCAGCCCTGATAATTATACAACCTTACTTTTATTGTTACCTTTTCTTACTGTGATTTTTTAAAATTTTTGTTTTACACTTATTTTAAGTAATTCTATACGGAGAGATTGTAGTATTAACAATAAAAAATATTTTAATTTCTAAAATATCAAACTTCAATATCTTAGAAATAATTTTTTTTTAATTCTAAGCTTTAAACAAATTGCATAAAAGCAGTGCTATGTATATAGTCTACACACTTAACCATAAATCCTATGGCCCAGGCTTGTAAAATTCTTCTCTACAAGCCAACAGAATCCAAGAGAATTTATTTGAATACTTTCTGTTAAGAGGTAACAAACAGAGTCATTTTAAATTGAAAATCAAAAAGAAAAAGAGAGAATACCAGTGAATACCAAAAGAAGGCAGTTTAAAATATTATACAGCAGTTAAAATTAAAGACAAATAATATTTGCAAAAATATCTGAGAACAATAAAGGATGTAAGACATTTTAATATGTGGGATAAAAGTACTAACTTGACATGGATTTCACACATAGCAACTCTGAATTAGAAATATGGCAAAAAATATTTCACATTCTTCAATTAAATCAGGAAAATTTATCTGTACTAACAATAGTATACACACATGGTACATGTTGTCAATCATTATAGGTTATTGTCGCTGGGCTTCCAAAATGTTGCATGTGACTTTTTTGTCAAATACTGTTTTTTGACACAAACCGTCTTTGGGGAAGGAAATCTTTGATATTCCAAAATAGAATACAATAAGATCAATCAAAACATTTCAAATAAGACAAGTTACAATATTGCCAATACCATGTTTGAAAAGGTTGCTACCAATATGTTGAAAATAGATTAGGGAATCAAATTCTTGTACATTTCTTTATTTTTTTGTGAAAAATAAATGAAGTTTTTAGGTAATCCAGAAATGTCAAAGTTTTTATTTCACTGCCATTGAAAAAAATGTTCAATTTCACATTTAACATTTTACAAGCTTTCATTTCGACCAAATTCTTAAAGTCTGTTTGTGACATATTTTTTTTGTTGAAAAATAAGTAATTTACAACATTTTGGAAGCCCAGCAACATTAACTATGTTTATACAATATGCCTTTATAAAATGAACCAGTCAATGTAAATGTATGAAGTGAAATTTGTTACATATGTCAACATTATATTTCTTCACCGAGAATGAGGATCAGCATTGAGAAGTTCTCCGTCCAAATCTTACTTTCAACTAAGTGATGATTATATATATCTCAAGACAACAAATTTGCTTTTTTAATTTTTCTAATTTTATTGATGAAACACATATATTATGAAATTCTTATATTTAATAATTTAAAAAAAATACATTGGAATGCAATCCATTCCTGCTGTCAAGGGCAATAACCTACACGTAAAAAATATCAATACTAAAAATATTCCCATTTACTTATATGAACCAGCATAAAGCAAGTCTAATTTTATAAACTCATGCACATTCAGCATGTTCAATGCTGTTTGCCATCATTTCTTTTATATTTTTGTAACCTATCTGGATTTTAATTTTTAGACTTTGTGCACACAACTATCATTGTAATTTTTAAATACCAAAAATTATCTTTTACTTTAAAAAATAAATTATCTATCTGGTAATATTTTGAGTAACAGACACAGAGTACAATTGTATAGAATGTTCGCAAATAATCATCAAATGATAAGTCTAACACTCAAGCATAATACATTACAGTATTCAATGCAAATAATTCTTTTAAATTTTTACATTGCATGATTTCACATCTGTTTTTTTACTCCAGAGCTGTTCCCCTTTATAAACAAGATAATTCTCATTTACTCTAGAGTTGTTCCCCTTTAAAAACAAGATAGTTCCCATTTACTCTAGAGTTGTTCCCTTTTGTAAACAGGTGCTTTCCCTTTAGACAGATTGCAGATACATTACAACAATAAAATACAATAGACTACCAACATCAACAACATTTTTTTGTCCGTTTGTCTTTCGATCTTCCATTAATTTTAATTGCATCTGATGGTTGATCTGCCTGCTTTTTCATTTGTTCTTTTTTGGACTGTAATACTAATTTTGTTATTGCAAGAAACATCTGAAATATAAGAAAAGATTATCAAAATAAAGAAAAAAAATAATAACAATGTTTTGGTGCTATAATTTGTATGAAGATGCTTCCATTGATATAATAAGATTGCAGTGTAAGATTGATTGATTGATTGGTGTTCAAAGCCACTTTCAGCACTATTGCACATTAGACAGTTTTCACCAGAGATAACTGTAGTGACCAGGAAGACCACAAACCTTTGGTTGAAAAAAAACGACAATCCTAGTTTTAAAATAAAGATTGGAGTTGAGCACACTTGCCAGGTGGGGGTTTCCAACTCTGACACCTCAATGTTGCATTGAAGACACATTTTACCGTATTTCAACTACATTTTTTTACTTATCTTATTTGCACTCACAAAAAGATAGCAAACTTCAGTACACAAAATGAATTTGAAATCTTTAAGATTCCTGTTAAATTAACAGTGTTAATAGACTGTCATGGTGGACTTCACTGATAAATGGGGACATAATCTAGGTGACATGTCACGATCATTTAATTGTGTCCATCAGGGATTTTCTTGAAGTTAAATTTATGTTCATCATGAAATCGAGGAATACACGTTTCCATTGCTGCAGTGTACTTATTGTTGCATAAGTAACAATTTTATAATGTAATTCTATATTATCTACATTTTATCGAAATCATGAAATAGCCCAAAAGTGGCACTTAAAAATGGTGTTAAAAGACCGAAAATCAATCAATCAATGATACAGTATATCCATGACTTAGACCACTCAGCCACTGATGACTCTTGCAATTTAATAACTGTATTACCTATCGATGCATTAATAACAATTTTATAATGTACTTCTGTATTATGTACATTTTAAACACTGTAACAATCAATAAGATTAATTTTTAAACATAAAACTAAATATGTAATCCTTTCCAGTACACTAACAAAAATGGATCAAATATAGATTAAACATTTTAATTTTATAATCTTTGAAGCTTAATTCAATAATAAATAAACACGAATCAAAACAATCTGATTTAAATGAATGTATAAAGACAAAAATGAATTGGAAAATTTGAATAAATCTCCCAAAGAAACATGTAAGTTGATAGTTTTTACATTTTATAATTTTTAACATTAATCAGTTTGGTCTCATTTGAATTGGTTTCACATTTTGAATGACTAAATAATTTATTCCAAATATATTATGTTTGTTAAAAATATTGATGAACCTGAAATTGATAGAAAAGCTGCTGAAATTTTTTTATCTAAAGAATTTTTATATATACACTATAAATTATAAGTATGAAAATTCATCAGATGCATAAGAAATATTGACAAAATAGCAAAACATCTCTTTATATAAATTTTTATTTAGACTAAGAGATTAAGATTTATATATTTTTTTAGGTTTGATGCCGTAGGTATGGTAGGATATTTTGCTAGTTGGAGTTATCTCTTTGGTACATCAGACGATGATTGGATAGACAGAATTAACCATATTTGGACTGTAACCTTATTAGGACTTTTTTCCATTGCTATAACCTCTGGTCAGTATATATTAGGGAACCCGATACAATGTTGGACCCCTGCTGAATTAAAAGAACAATTTATCCTTTATACTCACTCAACGTGTTGGATATCCAACACTTATTATGTTCCTATCTATGAAGAAATTCCGGATGATATTTCTGAGAGGCAAGAAGCTGAAATGACTTATTATCAATGGGTACCAATCATTTTATTATTTCAAGCCCTATTGTTTAAGATTCCAAATATTACTTGGAGACTTTTAAGTGGATACTCAGGTATAAGAATGGATAAAATGACCGCTTTAGCAGAAGACACAGTGATGTCACCGCCAGATGACAGGGAAAAGAAAATCAAACTAATGGCAAAATACATCGACTGCTGGATATTAACACAACAGAATTACAAACACAACCTAGTGGTTCATCTCCGCCATAAAATTTCTAGCATCTGCTGTTTTTGCTTTGGAAAACGTGAAGGCACTTTTCTGACTGGTTACTACCTGTTTATAAAGTTTCTCTATTGTGTAAACGTGATCGGACAATTTTTTCTATTGAATGAGTTCATGGCTATGGATTATAATAACTTTGGGTTTGAGATTATCCAGTATTATATCAAACATGGAGAATGGAGCGAGTCACCACGGTTTCCAAGGGTTACATTGTGTGATTTTATAATTCGACAAATAACCAATCAACAGAGATATACCGTACAATGTGTTATGCCCCTCAATCTACTGAACGAGAAAATATTTGTGTTCCAATGGTTCTGGCTGTTCATTCTAGCAACCCTGACGTGTCTGAATTTCGTATCGTGGATATATTACGTCAGTAGTCAAGAAAATAACTTCTGGTACATCAAGAAACATTTAAAGATATGCAAAGAGATACATTCTCGTAATGATGTACTATTGGCAAGAATGTTCACACAGGAACATCTACGAGATGATGGAGTCTTTGTTTTAAGGGTACTTGAAAAGAACTCCTCAACCTTTATCACATCAGATTTAATACTGAATTTGTGGACTATATTCAGACAGAGACATTATGAAAAACTTAAAATGATTACACAAACTGAAAATGCTGACCTAGGGGTTGATATCGGAGATTCAATTTAAATATATATGTATGCAAAACATAGATAAAACATTTAAAACAGTGAATCAAGTATCTTGGAGCTGTTTCATTAAAAGGAGTAGGTCCGGTAAGGACCGATTTTGGCCTCAAATTTCAGTTTCATCTGACGAAAGATTTTGACCACTTTTTAAACACTTAAGTGTCTATTTCATATGATGCAATTAATTTATGTGAAAGATTTTAACTTATTTAGTCATTAAAAACGATCCGATTCAGGCTCAAATATGAGAAATCTACCAAATATGCGAAAAAATGTCAATCTTTATATATGTTATGTATTATCATCAAATACAACTTCCATTTCAATATTTTGGATGAACACGAATGTGGCCACTTTCGTTTTACACGGAAACCGTCTAAAATTTAACTAAAATGCTGGAATTGTGAAGATTTCAGTAATTTAGCATGAATTAATGGTGCTAGTTCTCAATATATGTGCATTGTATTGTCAAAAAGAGCCCATATTTATGTAACAGAACCTTTCTACTATCCAATAAATGACTAAAAGTTTACATTTTAACAATGTTGTAAAACTGCTATATTTTGGGGCCAAAAAGGGGTCTTACTGAACCTACTCCTTTGCATGGTACCCAGAGAGTTTGAAAATGGGCAGGGGTAACCATCTATTCTGTACAAAACACAAACCCATAGATAAGATTTCAATGTGCATTGAATGGATTCCATAAAAATAAAAAGATGTACGATTTCCATTTAAGAAAATGTAGATCACTGAACAGCCTTCAACAATGATCAAAAGTTTAAACTCATACCACATAAAAGGCCTCAAAATGACACAGCAAGAACAGCATGATTTGTCATGTTTATGTACAAAACAATTCAAGACAAACAAATATGATAAACAGCAACAAACAACAATTACTTAATAGAATTAGGATGTAACTGTGTTCTTTTTTTAAGCTCGGCCTTCGTAAAACATAGATTTTACTGTCGCAAATTGAGTTTACTTAGCGATGCGGAGCAGAGCTAGGTAAACAGATATTTGCGACAGTAAAATCAAGGTTTACGAAGGCCGAGCTTAAAATACAACACAGTTACATACTAATTCTATATGTCTTTAGCATCTAAACAATGTGTCATCATACGTACCTTTGTATACTCACAATATCAAACATAAACACTAGAGCCATATTTATACCTTTCGTATGTTTCAGAATTATCTCAACTTTGACAAAATATTGAGGCTCAAAATGTGACTTTCATGTTTATCTTATGAGAAATTATATATCCTTGTTTTCAAATTATATACACAAAAAAAATCAGTTTTCAAAATGGTGGCTTTCTTAGTTACAGACTGGTAGAATGTGGAATTTACCCCTTTAAAATATTTGTCAACATCCAATGAAAAATATTGTTACAAATGAATTACATTAGAATGCATGTTTTCATAGAACAGTTTTATGATCAAGTTACAGAAGATGTGTCATGTCACAGATTAAAGGATGTTTGCTTCTCTTGGTTTTTAATTTTTGCCAGATTTTGGAATCCTCTGGTTTTATTCATTCAGTGCCATTAAAAAAAATCCCAGCTAACAACTATTTTTCTTTTCATAATTTTATTACATACAGTTTAAAAATCCATATTTGAAAATTCTATAAAATTCTTGTTACTTTTTTATAATTTCATAAAAAGGGTGCCAATGTTAAATTTATGAATAATATAGCAGTCTGCACTAAAAACTTTTTCAACTACTAGTCCGAAGACCAATATTCTGACATTTTTCTTATTGGTCCAAACAAAGTTTTGCAAAAACTCACTAGTCCTAATGAAATTTTACTAGTCTGGGGCATCAGACTAGTGGCTAACCCTGCAGACTGTGATAATGATTATAATATAGAGAGATTATTTCACGCCAAATATCCAATGTCTTATATTTCAAAAACAAGCCTCAGACCCTTCATTTTTCCTTCTTAACATTTTTAGTTCCTTTATTTGAATACTATCAGTTTATAACAGTCTTTATTTAAAGAAGCTTGTAATTTTTAAAAAGAGTATCAAACATCCTTAATCAAGTTTTGCAAATAATACAAAAAACAAATTCAGTGATCCATCCTGCTATTATTTTACATCACTTACACAAAATTTATGTTTTAACAACATATCAATTTTGAAAGAAAAATCTAAACAATTGGTAATTTGGAAGTTGATGATTTTCAGTGCTTTCTATACAATTGTTTATATATTTTTAGTAAATTATTCAATGATATTTACAAAACAAAAATGATTTTCAATTCCAGTTTTGCATGCAAAACATATCAAAGTTTTATGCAAACTTTTAGCAATTCTTCGACACAGCCCATTTACGTATCCTTGATCTTAATTCTTTCTCTGACACTTTTACAATACAATGCCCCTTACAAATAAAAACCGACCCGAGGAAAGTAGAGGAAGATTAATCCATATAATTGTAAGATTGATCTTTATAATGTTATAACTGTAACTGTCTTGAATTGTTTGTATACAAAAGCAAATAAATGTCAGATTGTACATTAAGGTTTATTTCAACTGATACAGTCGTCTATGAAAGCTTGAATTTTAAATACTCATACCAATGTATGAGGACAGTGAAGAATCAAATCTGACAGTTCTTATTTCTTAACATGCATATTTTTCTCATGGACTTTTTTTCATAATTTCACAACTTAGAAAGGTTTGTGTGAGTAAAACACTGTGGTATTATGGCAAATATTATAATTTCCATGTTCAAAGTAATACTTTACTAAATGGATATCACCTTAAAAGTTAGTTTTTTTCAAGGTCTGTTATATAACTACTTACTTCTTCTACATTTTTATTTTCTTTAGCACTTGTTTCATATAACTGTATTCCCATTTGTTCAGCAAATCTTTGTGCATCTTGTGTTAAAACAACCTTACGATCGGGATCGTCATCTTTGTTTCCAACTGAAAAAGTCAGACAATGTAAGACACATATGTTTGATTCATTGTTGGGTGCTGAAATTCAAGTGACAATCATTTTACATATATTTAAGTTGATGTGTATGGCTGTATGCTCTTTACAAGAGAATTACAAACAGTTTATATTTTCTTAGTATGCCATATCAGATGATCTATCCAGTCAGATTTGACAGATATACTATGGATTTATTTTCATGGGTACCAATTTTTGTGGATTTAGGAAATATTGTATTTTCATAGATATTTGATTTTGTTTGTATGTTGGCCAACTTTTTGTACTCAATATACTAAGTGATACATCTACAAGTTAGTGCTTGAAATCGACTCATGTTTTTTGTACCAATGTGTTCATCAATTCTTAAGCTTTGAATAACATTCATTGTCCAAATTTCTTGAAATTTGAGCAGTGTTCTAGCTACAACATTTGAACAGGGCGCAGTGCCCGCCCTTTTTTATTGACGTCCGTGCTATTTTTCTGTTGTTCCTCCAGCGCCCTACTGTTTTTATCACCGAAAAATCAACTTTAAAATGCCTAAAAATACTGGTAAATTTGTAATTATTCTATGAACAGGGTGTTCAGCTACTTGTTCAAGCTGTCATTTTAAGTGACCCATTAAGTTTATGGCTTTACCTGACGGCTTTGGTGTCAAACACATTGCATGTTAATTAACACCAATTACCTTAGCTTTAGGTCATAAATAATTTGTGAATTCCAAAAAAGTTTGACAAACAATTTGATTACTTCCCCTTATTTATCACATGTTCACAATATATTACTTAAATTTATGTTTCTTTTCGTAAAAAGATTAAATATAAAACAAATTGAATGCAAATGCTTATTAGAATATCAATTTAAATTATTTTCACTTGAATACACTTCAATGTGACACTGTGATTTCAGATCATGGACCCCAACTAGTACTTGGCCAAGTTCGGATGGATATCTGGAGTAGATGAAATTGACATGGTCATATATAACACCTGTTATGATTGGATATAGCTTTCCCGCCATTAACACTCGAGGAACCCTGGATTGTGGCAGGGTTCCTAGAGATCGACTCGATATCCTGGATGTTATGACGTCAATCCAATCAAATTTGAATGTAAACATATTCAGAGTAGGGGCCTTGTACTTCCGGTAATCTAGAGACCTTACTCTTCAAAATTATTTACTGTTCATATGGAACTCTAGTCAGAACTCTAGTTCCATCCGAACTTGGCCCTTGTTAAATATTTCATGCCCATCCAACAATCAATCTCTAAATTGTCAAAAGATAATGTTGTGATCAAACACGAAGTTTTGAATGAAAAAAATTATCAGTAAGGAAAAAGAAATAAATCTGATTAGATTAGGTTCAATATCGTTGTGTGATGACATCATATACACCTGATTTATGTGTGGAATACATGTACACTTACCTAAAATTCTATTAACTACATCACAATTCTGATCAATTTCATGAAGCCATCGTTTTACATTAGCAAATGATTCACCACTTGTCACATCATACACAACAATTACCCCATGTGTACCTCTGTAATATCTGAAAAATATAACACAACGCTTGTCATATATCATACACAACAATTACCCCATGTGTACCTCTGTAATATCTGAAAAATACAACACACACCACTTGTCACATTATACACAACAATTACCCCATGTGTACCTCTGTAATATCTGAAAAATACAACACACACCACTTGTCACATCATACACAACATTTACCCTACATGTGTGTCAATAATAATTGAAAATATAAGAGACATTGTTCACTTGTCACATCATACACAACAATTAATCTATGTGTACACCTGTAATATCTGAAATACTAATGCAACTAGTGTATATCAATGATTCTGATTGGTTAAGGACTCTAAATCGACCTAACTAAGAGAAGCTGGCATTCAAAATTCAGCAATGTCATGACATGTTATTCCTCAATTATAAATAAAAATCTCACATTTTTCTGAGTCAAATTTCTGAAGGTTTGTAACAAGAAGTCTTAAAACACACTATATTTAGGTTTTACACGAAAAGTGTAAATTATGAGCCTCAAGAAAAGAAACATCATTCAGAAGAATTTTTTTTTTATAAAAACTTCTCATTGAAAAATATTTATTGAATATGCATTAAAACTAAGAACTATCGTATATTTGACTGGGCCTACACAAAAAATGGGTTTTTGAGGGGTAAAATTCTGTTTAACATATATATATATGTAGCCCTGCTATGCATCACTATATGAACTCAATTCATGAAGGCCAAGCTCATACTATACAGTTATCTCCTAAATATAGAATTTCTCAGAATAGCTTTATTCTGAAAAGAACAAGCATTTTGTGAGTATTGCATGGAAATACCATGAATACATTGTCCCCTTGATCTTGAACTTGATCTATAACTTGTCATGATGTAAACTATATACATGTAAAAAATACAAAGTCGATATCTTCAAGCATGACGGAAAAAGTGTTGAAAACTGATTATTTAAGTGATTTTTACAAGTCCAAGGACTTTAACTCTAAACAAAATCATATGCAGTGTTCTCCCCAGGCCGTTTTAGCGTCGCGGTACCGCGACGCTATATTTTTTCACCGTGATGCTATAATAATTCCCGCGACGCTATAATTATTTTGAAGATGCTATTTTACTGGTCCTCAATTTTGAACTTTCATCTATTATCGATTATGATCATAAAAGTTATATCACCTTTAATTGTAATCCCTTTAAGTCGGACACTTAAGGCCAGTGGCGGATCCAGAGCGGTGGTTCCGGGGGTCAGCACCCCCCTTTATTTTAGCCGATCAATGCATTTGAATCGGGACATATGTTTGCACCCCCCCTTTGCCCTGGGCTAGCACCCCCCCCTTTCGAAAATTCCTGCATCCGCCACTGAAGGCAATTAAGAGATTATATAGCTAGTTGTTAATTGCCCTCAGGGTGATAACTGTAAAAGTCTTTGGATGCGAATTTCCCAATTTAAGCTCTTGTGACATGACTAATACCACGTGTCTGCAATCACCGATATCGACATGGAAAAATGCAATCACAAAACAAATCGAAATCAACGTTTTGTATTACGAAATTTCAGAGATTGAAACGATTTTTATTTTTTTTAAAAAGGTCTTTTATTTGTGCAACTCTCCAAAAATTACTTTCTTTCTCTTCCGGTAATACGAGAGCGAGAATTTTGGTTTAGAGCTAAAATAAGTTTAATACTTCTTTAAAAAGTTATCATAATTGGCTTAAGTTTATGTTTAATCCATTTAATGCATTAAAAGCGTCTTATTCATTCACAATCTCTTGTCAAACAATGTTTATTCTCGGACTCATTTTCGTAAATTTTACTACGGCCGCCATTGCACATTTTTGTGTAAACTACGGATCGGAACCGGACCAGATATGACAAAAATCCGCATTTTCACGATAATGACAACAGATGGACAGTAGACAGAAAAATTAAACCAAGAGAGAAAACTACGCATTAACAGACTATTTGTTAGATAACTTTGTTAAAAATACATATGATTTTGATGTAAAGATAAGAAACAACTGGGACTAATTCATTGAGTGGCATGAATTTCATAAACATGATAAAATCAAAGAGCTGATAGCTCTGAAGTGGAAGAAGGTGAATAAAAGGTAACTTGAATTACCATAAAAGCAGCCCCACTTACCCAGGCTGCTTTGTTCCATTATCGTTAAAATGTATTTTTTTTCTTCAAACAAGAAAAGGTCATAAGTACATGGATTTCCCATCCGTACAATCATTTTCTATGTTCAGTTGACTATGAAAATTAGGTAAAATCTTTAATTTGGCAGTAATTAAGAAGATCATATCAAGAGGAACACATGTGTACTAAGTTTCAAGTTGATTGGATTTCAACTTCATCAAAAACTACCTCGACCATAAACTTTATAACCAGAAGCAGGACGGACGGACAGACTAGAAAACATATTGCCCATAAATGGAGCATAAAAATAGTAAGACTTGTTACATACCTGCCAACTTTTGAAAGTTCCCATATGGGTTTTTACTGCACAACAACAATTTTAAAGGTTACAATTTTTAGCGACGTATTTTGCAAGATCTGGATTGTCTAGAAAAAGTGTCATATTTGTATGATGAATTTACATGCCTTTTCCTTAAGTCTGTTTGCATGATTCTAGTTATATATTAAATAGGTAGAAAAAATATACATGAAGCTAGCAGACCAGGGTTTATTTTCCAGATTAAGAATATTAGATGCTTGTTGAAATTTCCAATTTTGAATTATGCACAAAGATGGACCTTTAACAACACTCCAAATGAGGGTAACCTAACTGGAAGATCATCACAACCCACTGTAAAAAATGAGCACAAAAAAAGTCATTTATATTCATATTATTTGATGAAACTTTTCCCCAAGAACTATGCATCTATTAAGTACTGAATGGTCAAAACATCATGTTTTTTATCGACATAAATTTTGTCGTAAATGTAACCAAATGATGTAGAAATTGTGTTTTTTCTTCAAATTTCCATCAAATTGTAATGTTTATAGTCCCTTATTGCCTCTCTATTTGAATAAAATAAAATAATAAGAAGAATCTATTTCTTGTTTTGTTTTGTTTTGTTTTGTTTTTGACAAATGATTGTTCACTGCTTGCAAATGAATCATTATATTTATATATCTATTTCTGTATATATTTTTGTTCATGTCTCCATATCCTTATCATTTGTAAGTGTATAGACAAATAAGAAAGAAATAAGCTCCACATTTGCAACATCGTAAATTAATTAAAAAAATAACATACACTAACACTAGTACTGCATGGATTTTAAGCATTATAAAAGTCATATTTGTAGAAAGCTTAAAAAGACTTAAAAACAGTGTAAAATGTCTTGCTATTTCTTAGCTTTCACAATGAAATCTAAAATATACTAACATTTACAAATTTAAATTTCAAGATTTTACTAGGAATTAATCTAACTACTAGACCTTTTATTAGTCTAGTTGCACATATTGTATATTGACTTCTAATCAGTTATAAACAAATTTATGATATAAACTTCAATTTAATCATTGAAAGGAGGTCTAGATTGCTAAAATAATTTATAAATTTTAATTTTTTTATTTGTCCAAAATCATTTAAATTCATTTAATCAACATCCTTTTATGATTATTTGATTAAAATATTAATCATTTATAGTCTTTTTACAATTTACATTTTTAAGAGCAAAATAACTGAAAACAGGATAAAACAAAGGGAAGTAACAAAAAAGTATTTCAATATTCCCATTACACATCGTTTTGATAACACAACGGCAGTTAGCCGGAGGTAAACATCGTTGATTACCAGTATGTTTGACACCCAAGCTGTCAAGTGAAGCCATATAATTATACATCTTCTTTGATGTTCAGGTAAAATTTAACACAGGTATCAATTACACCCGTACAGTAGTAAGAAATGATCAAATATGGCGTCTGAAAAATTTCATACACAAGAGTTTTTTCTCCTAAACGGGAGGTTCACATGTATGTTACGAAGGGCATCTTATTCACATGACACAGGAAAACCATGAATAAAGACAACACTTTATATATCCTTTTTATTTATATAAAAACAAAATCATCTTGTCTGCAGGATTGCAAATTCGTAACTTCAAGGGCGAACTTGTAAACAGGACGAGTTGTCCCGATACCAAATTCACGCATGCGTAATACAAATATCTACAGTAAAAACATCCTGTTACAAGTAAACAAATAACGTTCATGTGGATGAGATGAAATCTAATAATTTACATAAATAAAAGGGTCATATTTACGATAGTGATTGTTTAACAATCTTAATTTACAAATTAAATGATTCAGATGCCTAATCATGTGTAAAAATCGGTTTCAGGAATCTAAGTTGTTTTGAAATTGTAATACACGAAATGAATGCGGCATACGGAGACTCAATGCCAATGGTCAGCCCCTTAAGTCTTCAGAAGACTTGACGTCTTTTTCCACTAAAAAAGTTTTTAAATTGATTTTTTTTTGCTTCTTTTGCTACTTTATCTTTACTTGATATAATATAAAAAGTAGTTAATTTTGTGTACTAGATAATTTAGTTTTGTATAAATACAGGTTGCACTGTAATGAACCATTCATTCATTTGACTTATTGTTGGGTAACTGAAACCACATATTTATTTTTATTTGGCACAAGAGGAAAAAAATAACTCTGTAACTATAAATGAATAAAGAAGACATAAACTGAAACAACTGTTTTTGTGGTTATAGTTTAATTGTATTCTCAGTTATGAATTGAATAATATAAACTAAAACATATAAAGGAAATAGAGCATCAACGCGACGCAACAAACAACATTAAAAAAAATACAGTTATTTTTTTTTACGCAAAATGTGATGCTATCCAAAATTTCTGGGGAGAACACTGATATGACCAGAAGAAAATTTGATCTTGATCTGTAACTTGTCATGATTAAACTATATATCAATTTTCAAATCAATTTCTTCAAGCTTTCCACACATTTCTTCAAGCTTGAAGATATTGATTTGATATTTGGTGTATTGTTTTATCAAGACAAGCTATAGATTGAGTTTAAATTTTGAGTCAAACATACTTGCCATATGCAGAGTTCAAACTCAAACTTCAGTGTTGACACTTTAGTAATGCAGAAGATGAACTTCTTAGACATTGATAAAATGATAGAAACCTTTCTCGATCTGTAATATTTTTTTGTGTGTATAATTTCAGTAGGTGGGTTGCTATACTTACGTAGATGTGATTGTACGGAATCTCTCTTGACCTGCTGTATCCCAGATCTGTAATTTAACTTTCTCACCAGCAACATCTACTGTTCTTATTTTAAAATCTACACCAATTGTTGTTATATAGGTTCCTGAAACATTTATATCATTATCATACAATGACATTTCTATGGTATCTTATGATTATAACAATAATAAATGCTACAGACTGATCTTCTATACTGTGGATTCATTAATTTTCGTGGATTGAAGGAAATTGGCCTTTTCATCATGGATATGTGATTTTATGGTTTTGAGAAAGTCTGCATACAACCTGATAGAAAATTTGTAATTCGTTAAACATTTAAATTGATGGTTCACCTGTTCACATGAAAACCTTGAAAATTGATAACCAATTATGAATTATAATGAATCCACAGTTTTTCACCGGCACCATCAAGAAGAAAAATTTCAAACAAATTTCTTTGTTTTCTTCTGATTGTATTCATAGGAATTTTCTTGAGTAGAAAACCTTATCATGACTGTGTGTGACTGCTTTCAATTCCAGTCATCAGCATTATAACCAGACCTAATTTTGTTTTCGTTTAACTGTAAACAATAAAGCAATATATTTAAACTTACTTTTAAAATGATTTTATTTAATATACTAGCGAGCAGAGCAACAACAACAGAAATGTCAACGTTGGATCTTCAGCGTTGTTCTAAATACAACTGACGTTGCAATTTCCATTGCGAGGTCAATCATGTGCAGCCCATGTTTTATTGAAATTAGAACATGGCTTTGTTTCCAAAGCGAAAGAAGGACATCATATTAAATCATGTTTATAACCTTTCATTTCACTATTTAAATCTAATTTTGATCCAGTACTTACCAGCAAATGTATTATCTGAAAACCGTAACAATAAGCTGCTTTTTCCTACACCTGAAATGACAACAAAATTATGTAATTCATTATTCAGTACAAATCATTTTGAATTGTTAAAAAAATCAGCAACCATTGTATATTATGTACATGTATCTAGAATCACTCACATACTAGTGTCAAAGTATGACATGAGTATGGTATGAGTCTTAAGTAGTTTGTATGGGTCTGAAAGAATAAATACTACTGGGAGAACTGATCGCCATTAAACTTGTTGTTGACCACTTTTTAATATCAGAAAACAGACAAAACACAGCCTCAATTACACTTTTTTCAGATAGTCAGACCTCAATTGGAATTTTAACTTTAAACTGGAAATCAGAGAATTACACCAAAGTCATAAGAGAAATTAAGAAAAACATGAAAGTATTAAAGATGAATGGAATTCCATTAAATTTTGAATGGACACCTGGTCATGCTGATATCCAAGGAAATGACATTGCTGATTCACTGGCCAAAAAAGGAGCTAAAGAAGCTGAAAAAATAGAAGAACCATCAGAAGTAACCAGGCAGGATATAAAACGTGCAGCAAGAGAAAGTGTTTTAAGAAAATGGCAGAACCAATGGGAATCAAGTCAACGTGGCAGAAATTATTACAACTATCATCAAAAAGTCTGTCAGAAAATACCAAAAGATTTACCATCCAAATGGTCGTTTTCAATTACTACTAGTTTGAGAACAGGTTATTGTGATTTAAATGATTATAAATCCAAAATCATACCATCATCAGACAAAAACTGTTCCTGTGGAGAGCCAGAAACTGTAGAACACTACCTTTTACATTGTTCTAACTATGAGGAGGCTAGAGAGAGGATGAGAACATCTATTTACTTTATTACAGGAAATATACAAATGGATTTAGACACCTTATTAGGAATCGATGAAGAAGACATTAATAGAGACAATCGAAATGAGATATTGTGCCATCTGGAAAATTATTTAACGGAGTCTGGTAGATTCAAAAACACTATACAGCAAAAAACACTATAAATCTATATCAAAATTAAGTCAAAATTTTTTAACAGCAGCCACAATTTCAATTAAGTACATGAGTGAACATTACATATGTGAAGAAACTACAAAAGAGGAAACGTACACAAGTGTTTACAGTGTCATTTGGGACACTTACTAAAGACTAAAGTTGTCTTGTACTTGTATCAGATTGTGTGAGTATATCTGTCGCGTATATGGCTACAATATGATGTATGATTTTGTAGAAGATGATGCAAGTTTTTATTCGCCTTTTCTCAAGAGTTGCCCAATTTAGTGTTTGCAGCATTTCAGTGACTGAGCTGGTGTAATGGTATCAGTTGCATGTGTACATGTACCTTGCTGCTCTGTGCTGGACCATCTCAAGTTGGTGTGTTTGTGATTTGGTATGTGGGTCCCAGCTATTCTAGCTTTGGTCTTACTAGTGCTATGTATGCTTTTTTTAAAACTGTAACCTTTAAATTTCTTTTAATGAAGTTCAGCTTTTATGTGGCTGCAGCTGTGATGTTGTTTACAGGTTTGTGACAGCAGATTGACTGTTAAAATTTTGGGACAACATGCAAAACGTCACTCATAACTTTAAAAATCAAAGAGCTGAATAGCTCTGAGGGGAAAGACGGCCCTTGTTTCTATTTAATTATTTTTTTTGGAAGGAAGGGGGGGGGGTATCTTTTGATAGTCTTCATATAAAGAATGAAAAAGAGAACAGCTAGAACATGTAGAAAGGTTGACAATATTGAAATTAACTGTTGTTTATGTAATTTCATTTCCTTAGTTTAGGATTCAATTAGAACCAATGGAAGAGATCTGCATCTTCTAAATCTAAACATTTGATTTAAGTTGATAGTTAATTATCTAAAATTCAACTGAATTCTGTCATTTCACAACAACTACAATATTTTTTTAAATCTTGATTGTGTACCAATGAACTGCAGGCTAGGGCCATTTTCCATTTTTTGTGACAGTACTCTTGGATTTTAAAGTTTTTTCTTGAGAAAGTGTGGACTGAAAAATCTATTCAGTTTTAAATTTCCATTGATTGTAGGAGTTCCCAGTTACAACTCTCATCAGGTACTGATAAAAAAAAACACCAATATGATTGATGTAAACTGTGTGAAGCTTGTTTCCACATCCTAAATTTGAAATATTTGTGAATTTCATGAATAAATAGGTTTAAACTACAAAATGCAATTTTTTTTTTCTTTTTTTTCCCCCATTACAATGATTGTGTTGGTACACAAAAATTTAGTTATAATGGAAGACTACTAATCCAATGAAATGTCACATTTTAAGTATTTAAATACATTAACTTTTATTTTAGTGGATAATATTACTTATCAATTGAGGTGCTCCTGAATTGGAGGAAGATTCTCAAAACAGAACTTTTACAGAAAAAAAATAATAAAATCGTTTCTCTCCCCTATCTCATGTAACCCCACGATCTTTGTTTACTTTGAAAGCTGGTGACCTACAAATTAAAGTATTGCATGTTAATGTTTGAATCATCTACAGCAGACATTATTATGTTTAGATTTAACAAATACCAATTTCTAATTAGTGCACGATCTCTGAGAATGATATAAATAACCAGTGAAGGATATCCCTGATTCTGCGTAGTGTGGCATTCCAAGAATGACGTCACTATTAAATACAATGTATGTTGGATATATTTAGAATATCTCGTCATACTGATTTTTCCGGATTGTAAAAGAAACGTAAATAGTGGAAAGGAGAGCTCAAAATACGATAATTTCGTGAGAAACAGAAGGGAAATGTGTAAAAAAGTGTTTAAAGTCAAACTATTCATTTCTGGGTCTCCTTCTCTTCAATCTAAGTAAGATTTGTTGGGGGGTTTTCCACACTATAAAAACAAAATGAATGATGTGAGGGAATGTCACTCTGGTCAACCCCATAGGGGATTGACGGCTTGAAGCCGTCTTTCCCCAATAAACAGTTTTCGTTATGGCCCAGTTTCTGAAAACATTAAAATTATGTCATACAAGCTGTCGCCAACAACTTTCAACTTTGACAACAATCAATGACTTCAGCAAAAATCGTGCACCTACTTCACCAGAAAATTAATAAATGGATATTTCGGGTTCTTACCACTGTCACCAATGATAAGGAGCTTGAATAAATGGTCATATTCTCGAGCCATAGCCCTGTAATTGTTTAAATACGGACTGAAGGCTCAGTGTCAAGTGATTTTAAAGTCGGAAGTAAGGGATTTTGTATCCGGAAATGAGGCGTATGCATAGTTATGCGCCTGCGCCATGTGCATCATAATCTTCAATGTGCTTATCATTTGGTGTTCACCGATTTATTTTCAAGCACTAAATTGACGCAGACATTAAAAATAGCAGACAGCTTTTTAGATGTCATTTCCACATTTAATGACACTTTAACAACACCAGGTTAATTTCAAATTTAATGGCTTTTCGGAGGTCAATTTGTAAACCATCAAGCCTGTTTTATTTCGCTATAAGACACAAGTCAACTCAAAAACCCAGGTAAACTCAAAAGATTGTAACTCATAAACAGCTGCAGTTTCACCATTTTTAGATATGACATTGACTGTGACATGACTAAACTTATGTCTGATGTAATCCCTGAAACAAACCTGGCAAATTTAAAAATTTCAATTTTTGTGAATGACATAAGGCTTCGATAAGGTTTAAGGCTTAGCAGAACAGTTATTGAGTTGTTTTTTCTTTAATGAGGCCAAATTTATATTCACTAGGATTCAATATGAGGCAGGCATAACCTGTGAAATGAGGACGAAGTCTGTATGTAATATGAGGCAGGCATTACCTGTGAATGGGGACAAAGTTTGTTTAAATTATTTTTTATAAATATATTTGTTAAAAAAAAGAAACAGAAATACCGTAACGTTTCCGATTTTGGTTCTGTTGTTAGGGATTTTACTTGTGACGTTATTTAAGTTATGACGTCATGTTCAATGTAAACAAAGAAACGCAATGCATCAGGTAACATTTATTCATACCAAAGTTGAAGAATGATTAAAAATGAAATATTGGTATTATGTTCCTTGAGTTCCTATATGTTACTAGACTAATCAAAGTCTCAAGACAACAAGACCAGAAGAAGGAAGTAGAGTTATGTGTTCTGCGCAGTTCCGGAAATTAAAAAACGCGACAAAAAAAAATTAAACGATTTTGAGTTCATTAGTACAACATTTGACGGAATAGAAGTTCTTTCATAATATAAGTTCCAAATGGAAACAATATTCTGGAATATTATTTCCACTGGAATAAATATTACAGTAAATGTTACCAACGGAATAAATGGTATATAGAATATTTGTTCCAACAGGAACAGATATTATGACATTGTTTATAACAAAGTTTCCATTGGAACTTCTGTTAGGTGGAACAAATACATGTATACGTTGACAGGATTATCTGTTCATCTGTTAGAGGTTTATTACCAAAAGGGAAAAATATTTCAAAACAATAACTCACCTTGTAAACACATTTTTTCTAAGGTTGTTTTACCAGAAAACTTTGATACTTTATTGCATTATTTTCCATCATATGTAGGTGACTTTGATAAATCTTTATCTTGATTCCATCAATTTAACAAGAGCAATTGTACTTTGTAAGTTTGACTACTTTTAGAGACATTTTTTGGGAAAGCAAATTACTCTTCTGAAACCATTTGGTATCTGTCATACTGGATATGGTTTTCAATCAGTGGCGGATCCAGAGGGGGGGTTCCGGGGGTGCGCACCCCCCCTTTATTTTTGCCGATCAATGCATTTGTATCGGGACATATGTTTTGCACCCCCCCTTTGCCCTGGGTTAGCACCCCCCCTTTCGAAAATTCCTGCATCCGCCCCTGTTCAATGAGCATTGTACCATTATTAATCAGTTAATTTGATAATTATAATCAGAGTTATTGGACTTAACATTATTTTGACTATTTAATTTCTCATTTCTCATGTTTATAGAGAGCAAAGGACATTTTAGTATGGTATAGAAATGTCTTATCCATACCTGCCAACTGTCACTATTTACGGGGGATTTCCCCCATGAAAGCTCCGATATGGAAATTTTGAAAGAGCAATTTTGTCAACAATCTTGATCAAATGTTAAATAAAACAGTTAATTTTTATAAATGCAATAGGCTATTAAAAGTATGAAGAAGCCAAAAAACAACATTTAAATGCATTTGAAGGCCCCCTTGAAGGTTTTTTGGGACTACAAGAGTCCTCTTGCATGTAAAACCCCCCGTGGGCATTCTGAAAAGCTGGCAGGTATGCTTATCATTAAATTATGAAATTATTTATAATATATGATACATTTTAGTTTTCATTGCAGTTTTTCAGGTCAGGGAGTATGTTTGTCATACAGAAATTATCAAGAGCCTGGCAGTTCTGGTCCCCCTGTAGTTATTACACATGGTCTTATGGGAAACAAAGATAACTGGCATTCTTTATCAAAACTGTGGAGTAAAAAGGGAAGACAGGTATACAGTCTAACAAGCAAAGAAGTTGCCTTAAAATTCATGTCCATTGGTCACTGGGTAATATTTATCTCATTGGCAACCATACTACATATATATCATGTATATTGAGTTTAGTTGTGACATGTAAGCTGAGAAACCATACATCCATCAGACAAATTACAAAGACACAAAAAAACATTAAGATATCTAAAGTTAAAACACCTTTAATTTTTATGTTAACCTATTTTTGAGAATTGAAGAAGGCAAATTTTTCGTAAAATTTGATGTGGATTTACCAAAGCTGTAATCAAACCTTAAGAAACCATGTACTTCATTGAAGATTGGTATTCTAAGAATAATAATGATTGTTGGTGTTTTAACGCCACTTTTTGGCTATTTTGTGGCAGTCAGTTTTTATGGATGGAGGAAGCCAGAGTGCCCTGAGAAAACCTTGACCTTTGATAGGATAACTGACATCCTAGTCAATAAGATTGGAGTCAAAAGTGACTGCACAAACGGGGTTCTAACTACCAGTACTTAGACAACTTGGCCATTGAGGCCCCAAGAATGGAAATGAAACAACAGTATTATACTGTATATAATTACTGACAAATTTCTATATTTGGATCATACTGTGTATTGATTTATTTTCGTGGATACCAATTTTCAATGATTGAGGAAAAACTAGCATTTTTCTGGATAATTTATATTGTGTTTTTTCCAAAATCTGTATACAAGCATAATTAGGAAAAATTGTAATTTGTTGAACATTCAAATTTATGGTCCGACAAAATCAACAGATATTAGTAATCAACAAATTATAATGAATCCAGTGTATACTTTTTGTGACATTTATGATGGTACATTTATTGTATTTTTACAATAGGTAATAACAGTTGATGTCAGGAACCATGGGGAAAGTCCACACACTCAAAGTATGGACTATTTTTTAATGAGTGAGGATATTATTAACCTATTAGATGAATTGTCAATAGACAAGGCTTGTTTACTGGGACACAGTATGGGTGGAAAAATGTCTATGGTCACAGCTTTACAACATGTAAGTACATATATTACCCCTTTAAGAAGATTATTTAAAAACATAAATTTAGATACATTTGTAGCTTACATGAATGCAGAAAAAACACTCTAATTTATTGGGTGTTTACAAAAAAATGGAAAACATTTTTGAACTGTGAATTGTTTGAATATAGAAAAAAAAAATGTTTTTTTATGAGCTTAATATATTTTTCAGATATAATCTAAATATAATGTTGTGAAAACTTGTGATCCAAATGCACTGTTTTTGCACAAGAGTAAAGACCACTGTAGAAATATCTCAATTGATGACAAGGAAAGTATATGAACAATGCTTTCCACAGTGGATACATTTGAAACTGAACTTGACATATATTTATTTTAGTCTTTGCAGATTAGTTTCAGTCAAAATGGGTTTGTCAGTTCAAAATTAATTTATATATATAGTTTAAATTACATTGTTATTTGAACTTTTGGTACTTGTATTTCTTACTGTTACACATTATAGTTTTGTTCAGCAATGTTTTAATAGATTTCTTTATAATAATTTTCAGCCAGAGAGAGTAGATAGTTTAATTGTAGTAGATGTTTCACCAACAGTTAGTCCAAGAGCTAAGACATATCCAGCTTTCTTACAAATGATGCTGAAAATTCAAGTACAGTTATACATGCAGCAAGATCTTCCTGTATCTGAGGCTAGAAAGATTGCTATCAATATGTTAAAGGAAGTAGAACCTGTAAGCAAGTTATATCAATAGTTATCTCCCCTTTAAGTTATCTACTGACAGTGACTTATATCAAGATTTTGCAATGTTTTTTAAAATCATTGCCAAAAATTGCAAAAAGAAAACTTGCATTATAAATTGTGAAATCATTATTTGTATGCAGCATTTCATGAAATTGATCTCATTTGTTGTTGTTCAAAAAGGGCAATAATGAATGCACTAGAAATGGCAATATAATAGATTGCACAAAAATGCAATAATGAATGCATATAAATGATAAAAATGAATGCACACAAAAAAATCTTTATTACCAACATTGTAACTATTTTTAAAGACTAAGTATGAATATTTTATATTTTTATTATTGTATTGGTCATATTTGTTGAAGCGAGTTATGGTAAATAAGTCATATTTATTTACACAATTTATTTTTGCATAACAAAATAACAAAAATAGGACTCAGCAGAAATTCATGCTGACAAATCAAACTAAATATATTCCTTATCAATCTAAGATCTTAGATTAACATTATCAACAGAACTGAGCATTATTTCATTACACATATTCATTGTGTAAAAGTGTGATAGAAAATGTATTAGTTACAAATGGGAGGTAACTCTGGTAAAATCAATATTTTGACATCAGAAAGATTCTTTATGTTTTCCACGAACATGAAAAATAACTTGTTTTTATACGACCGCAAAATTTGAAAAATTTTTCGTCGTATATTGCTATCACGTTGGCGTCGGCGTCGTCGTCCGAATACTTTTAGTTTTCGCACTCTAACTTTAGTAAAAGTGAATGGAAATCTATGAAATTTTAACACAAGGTTTATGACCACAAAAGGAAGGTTGGTATTGATTTTGGGAGTTTTGGTCCCAACATTTTAGGAATTAGGGCCCAAATAAGCATTTTCTTGGTTTTCGCACTATAACTTTAGTTTAAGTTAATAGAAATCTATGAAATTTTGACACAAGGTTTATGACCACAAAAGAACGGTTGGGATTGATTTTGGGAGTTTTGGTTTCAACAGTTTAGGAATTAGGGGCCAAAAAAGGGCCCAAATAAGCATTATTCTTGGTTTTCGCACAATAACTTTAGTTTAAGTAAATAGAAATCAGGCCTGGGGTAATGGTAATTTGTAATTGTAATGCATTGTAACATGGATTTTTCTAGCATTCCACAGGGTCCGGTTTTCGGACCCATTCCCAACGGCAAAAACCCTACATTTTTCCCAATTTTGGGAGTAAAATTCCCAAATTATCACAAAATTTATTTTCATCTTTATTATTCATGACAGAGATGTTTATTTTATTCAACAGCTAGCTTTATGTCAAAAATCGTCAACAAGTAATGTGTAAATCCAAGTTGAAACATATTGAATGACAAACAACATTTGACAAACAATGGCTGCCATGAATAAACAGGAAGTGTGGGAAAATACTAAAACCAGATCAAATCCGGAAACGAACAAGTATATAATTCAGGGTTTGTCAATCAAATACAGTTAATAAAAAATGAAAAGAACCAAACATGTGACAGCTATCATAGCAACACTAAAATTGAAAAGTAAAAGATATATATAAAAGAAAATAGAAACAGGATATATTTTATACAGAACTGAAAATATTTTAGTTCACAAATTTTCATGTCAAAATAAAAAAAAATAACAATCCTTTAAAAAGTTAGAACTCATTATTTTGATACTCAAATAAACTTTAATGCCATGTTGTTATATTTAAAAACAAATTTAATTAACTAAACACACTAAAACTAACATCTGGTATATTGGTTGTTTTTCCCAATTTCATTGAAAACTGCGCTAAAAAATTCCCAAAACTGGCCAGGGTCCTTTTTCCCAAAATACCCAGATAAACCCCTGTGTAATATTACTTTTTTTGGATGTAATGCAAAGTAATTTGTAATGCACATTTTCTGCATTACAATTACATGTAATGTAATGATTACTTTAGTTAAAAATTGATGTAATGCCTCCATTACAGTACATTACTTTTCATTACAAATTGGTAAAATACATAAAATTGAAGAATATTGTATAATAAAAATAAAATATTAACAAAAACAAAAGAAAGTATGGAATAAAATTTTTGTCACAGTTAATTACTGTATTAAATAAATTACACCAATCTTTAAAACACACATTAAGGTAATAAATATAAAATGGTAAAAATTATCAAGTCTTGATTTTGGTTTCTGATATTTGTTTAAAATGATATTAGGAATATTTTGGTGTTTGGTGGTTTGGTGTTCAATGAAAAATCTTAATTGAATATTGAATATGTCAAACAACATTTTTAAACCAAACTGTGGTTTGGGTCCTGTCTGTGTTGTTATTTCACCTAATTAATATCAAAATGTTTTTATTGCAATCAAATCTTCTCAACTTATGTTTGTCCTCACAGAGCCCTTAAGCATTTCAAAAGATAATCCTCTAATGACACATTTATTATCTTCCTTTGAAATCCCTTAATGATGTCTTAATGATTAAGTGATCAATGTAAGAAACAAAATGATATGATAATTTATTTATTTTTTACCACCACCTAAGAATCTTAAAAGTGACTTTTCCAGTTTCATGCCTCCTACTACTCCATCAAAGAGTATAGACACAGGTATGGTGCAGTACATGATGTTGACATCTACTTGTCTGAGCCATGTGAAGAAATTTCAATCAATGCACTGGAATGATGGAAGTCAATTCAGTGTGCCTTTCTTTTTTGGCTAATACAGCTATCAAGTATTTAGCCATTTCACACACATCAGGTGCTGTAGAAAGGCTTTTTAGTATTGCCAGAAAGGTGTACAGAGCTGATCGCTGTTTTCTTAATGACATCACTTTTGAACCTCTTATGATAATAAAGTTCAATGGACATATTAATTAACCAGTATTTGAAGTCTATGTCACTAACACTGTATATATATCTACATATACCCCTGTAATATTTATCAAATTCTTATAAAAATCTGTTTTTTGAAATGTCTTTAGTTTTTATATTGAAAAAGTAATGTGTAATGTAATGCATTACACAGGCAAAGTAATTGTAATGTAATGCATTACATGTGAGAAAAAATGTAATTGTAATTGTAATTGTAATGGAAGAATCACAAAGTAATTGTAATGTAATGCATTACATTGCAATGTAATGGCCCCAGGCCTGATAGAAATCTATGAAATTTAAACACAAGGTTTATGACCATAAAAGGAAGGTTGGTATTGATTTTGGGAGTTTTGGTCCCAACAGAATAAGGGGCCCAAAGGGTCCAAAATTAAACTTTGTTTGATTTCATCAAAATTGAATAATTGGGGTTCTTTGATATGCCAAATCTAACTGTCATGACTGTGTATGTAGATTCTTAACTTTTGGTCCCGTTTTCAAATTGGTCTACATTAAGGTCCAAAGGGTTCAAAATTAAACTTAGTTTGATTTTGACAAAAAATGAATCAGTTAGGTTCTTTGATATGCTGAATCTAAAAATGTACTTAGATTCTTGATTATTGGCCCAGTTTTCAAGTTGGTCCAAATCGGGGTCCAAAATTAAACTTTGTTTGATTTCATCAAAAATTGAATAAATGGGGTTCTTTGATATACCAAATCTAACTGTGTATGTAGATTCTTCATTTTTGGTCCTTTTTTCAAATTGGTCTACACTAAAGTCCAAAGGGTCCAAAATTAAACTTAGTCTGATTTTAACAAAAATTGAAATCTTGGGGTTCTTTGATATGCTGAATCCAAAAATGTACTTAGATTTTTTATTATGGGCCCAGTTTTCAAGTTGGTCCAAATCAGGATCTAAAATTATTATATTAAGTATTGTGCAATAGCAAGTCTTTTCAATTGCACAGTATTGCGCAATGGCAAGAAATATCTAATTGCACAATATTGTGAAATAGCAAATTTTTTTTTAATTAGAGTTATCTTTCTTTGTCCAGAATAGTAAGCAAGAAATATCTAATTGCAAAATATTGTGCAATAGCAAGATTTTTTTTTAATTGGAGTTATCTTTCTTTGTCCAGAATCAACTTAAATCTTTGTTATATACAATATACAATGTATATTCACTTTTTACTACCAACTGATAAATTAAAATAATCTTTACCATTCAGTGATAACAAGCAGTTTTTTTACATCTTAATATTTTATGATGTATTTAAATGAGTAGTTATTGTTGCAAACTCCATTAGAAATTTTAATTGAGATTAGTTTTGGAATAAGGGAAAGGGGGATGTGATTAAAAAAATTGGGTTCAATTTTTCTCATTTGAAATTTCATAAATAAAAAAGAAAATTTCTTCAAACATTTTTTTGAGAGGATTAATATTCAACAGAATAGTGAATTGCTCTAAGAGAAAACAAAAATTTTAAGTTCATTAGAACACATTCATTCTGTGTCAGAAACCTATGCTGTGTCAACTATTTAATCACAATCCAAATTTAGAGCTGAATCCAGCTTGAATGTTGTGTCCATACTTGCCCCAACCGTTCAGGGTTCAACCTCTGCGGTCGTATAAAGCTACGCCCTGCGGAGCATCTGGTTTATAATTGTAAATGTATTTTTCTTATGATAGATAGATTTTAATTGAACATCAACCAAATTTTCAATCAACATCACTTCATTCATCATGTTCATCCTATATCAAAATCTTTTTACTGGTAAGATACATCGGTAGATATTTTTTATTATTGAAAAAGTCATATTATTTCAGCATGGATATTTGACAACATCTAGATTATTTGTAGAAAGATGTCTCATTGGCAATCATAACAACTCTTATTTTTAAAAATAAAAATTTCTTGTGACGAGAGTAAACTTCTTAAAATGTTTAGAAACAAGTGACAAATTTTTTTTAAAGTTTTTTTTATGCATCAAGCTCCTTAAACAAGGTTTCTGACTAAATGCTATGATTTTCTGAAAAATTTACTTTTACGTTTAAATTCAAAAGGTTAAATTAGTTCTTTGATTTCATGGTTTGAAAGTTACGTCACAAAAACAAGACGCAATTTTTTTTTAGTGAAATGTTTATTCTTTTGTATAACAACATAATTGTAAAACTAGCTATATATTGATAAAGAATTTATATAATTTTAATGCATCAAATAATAATTTTGGAAAAAATTCAAATATTTCATAATTTTGTTACTTTTTAATCAAAACAGTCTTACAAATGATAAAAGAGTTGATACTGTACCTTTGCAGGAATCACTTGTTAGACAGTTCCTAGCATCTAACCTCATACAGAAAAATAACAGATTTGTGTGGAAAGTGTACCTGGACAGTATTATAAACAATTTCAGTGATATTTGTGGTTTTCCTGAGTTTACAAATGTGCAATATGATGGACCTACTTTGTTTGTGGGAGGATCTGAATCTAAATATATAAGGTATGTTAATCCATGATACCTGCCAACTTTTCAAAATGCCCATGGGGGTTTTGCGTGCAAGATGGCTTTCATAATTCTAAAAAACCTTCAAGGGGGCCTCAAATACATTTTAATATTGTTTTTTGACTTCTTCATACTTTTATAAGCCTAAAGTTATTATAAAATTAATTGTTTTGTTTTAAATTGTGGACAAAATTGCTCTTTCATAATTTCAATTTTGGAGCCTCCATGGAAATGGGAAATCCCCCGCAAATAGTGACATTTGGCAGGTATGGTTAATCCAGCACTTACGGCCATAACACTATACTCAGTACTCGGACCCACAAATCCAGTATTTTGATTGGTTGTTTACAGAGTCTGAGAGTAAGCTTATTGTGCTTGAAATTTGTATGACTGCAAAAACATAATTTAATGCATTCATCTGACACTATCACATTTTTAGCACAAATACAGACTGCAATAGTTTTGGAATTTAAAGTAATTTGTTTGAGGATGTCAAATATTCAATGAAAGTAAAATTTGTACTCATTCCACGAAAAAATAAAGGAATCCACAAAAATGCAGAAAATATCAGGAGTTAATTTTTCTTCTTTTCTTTTTTTCAGTGAATCAGAAGAACCAGAAATTAAAAGACTTTTCCCTGAATCTCAGATACAACATATAGAAGGTGCTGGACATTGGGTTCATTCTGATAAACCGTCAGCTTTCTTAGATGTAGTTAACAAATTCTTAAAAGAACATCAGGAATAATTTTTGTATCAAACATTTTATGAAGTGAGCTTATATACTTTGTAAAAAATACCAATGGGGGTCTCATAAACTTTTTCTTAAAAGAAAATAAGGAATAATTTATATATTTATTAAATTTTTGTATTTAACATATTACATTTTGTGTAATGAGCTCATATACTTTGTATAAATATCAATGGTAGTCTCATAAAATCTTACTTATAAACGATGAAAGTTGTTGAAAATGATAAATCTTTGCTTGACTATCAGGCCTTGAAGGCATAAAACTTTGCTCAGTGCAAAAAATTCATGCTTGAAACATAAAATCCAGCAATTTGATGGGTTGATTTTCGAGTCTGCGTACAAAAATCATGCTCGAAAGTTTTATGACCGTGTTATACCAAGATACAGAAAGTTGAACCACAAATATAAATGTTCAGGTGTAAACGTTTCCATAGGCTTAAATACAGACTTTAGAAAACCACAAAATTCAATATCCATGAAAGTACAAGTTTTCATCCACCCACAAAAACTGGTACCCCCTCAAAAAAATCCACAGTATTACAAAATGGGGATAAAACTAGTGAAGTTTCAGGTGATAATGTTTCTGACAGTACCGGTACTCAGTGAAGATGACTACCTACAAGTTATTTTTTTTAAGAAAAGGAGCTTTCTTGTAGAGACGAATTTTAGAAGCCTCAAAGCTATTTTTACAAGCCAATGCCGTAGGACTTGTGGCTAAGCCTGAAGACTGCAGATGTATCAGTGAATTGATGGTTGAAACAGGTGTATCAGGAAAAAGATGGTTGATACAGGTGTATCTGTTGAAGGATTATGGGTACTGGTATTTTGAATTAAGCAATAGTTAAAACAAGTGTATCAGTCGAATGATGTAGGTACAGGTATATCATTTAAATAATGGTTGGAACATATGTATCAGCCGAAGTATAGCTGGCTAAGGTCTGATTTACAAAATGGTTTGTACAAGTGAATCAGATGAAAAAGGGTGTGCACTGATCTATTAGATAAAAATCCAGGTGTATCAGTTGAAGAATGTTCGAAAATAGATTTTCAGTATAAGAATGGTTGGTACAAATGTATCTGTCTAATAATGGATCGTACAGTTGTATCAGTATAAAGAGTGTCGATACAGGTGTATCAGTCGAAGAATGGTTATTGCAGATGTATTAGTTGTAGAATTGTTTGTACAGGTGTATCAGATGAACAATGGCTGGTAGATGTATGTCAGTGAAAATATGGTATGTACAGATGTATCAGTTGAAGAATGATGTATACAGGTGTATCAGTTCGTAGATGTGTATCAGTTAAAGGATAGTTTGTACAGGTGTATCAGTTTAAGGATTGTTGGTACAGGTATATCAGTTGAATAATGGCGTGTAGAGGTATCAGTTAAAGAATTGTTGGTACAGGTGTATCAGTTAAAGGATTGTTGGTACTGGTGTATCAGTTAAATAATGGCTCGTAGAGGTGTATCATTTAAAGGATTGTTGGTACAGGTGTATCAGTTAAATAATGGCTCGTAGAGGTGTATCATTTAAAGGATTGTTGGTACAGGTGTATCAATTGCATAATGGCTCGTAGAGGTGTATCATTTAAAGGATTGTTGGTACAGGTATATCAGTTGAAGCATGGTTTGTGTAGGTGTATTAGTTGAAGAATGATTGTACAGGTGTATCAGTTGAAGCATGGTTCCTACAGGTGTATCAGTTGAATGGTTCGTACAGATGTTGCAGTTTAAGAATAGTAGGTACCTATATATCTGGTGAAGGATTGTTGATACATGTCTGTTAGTTGAAGAATGAGTCGAACATATGTTTCAGTTTAATGTGTTGATATAGGTATATTATTTTAAGGATGAATAGTTATCAAAGGTACCAGAATTATAATTTAGTACGCCAGACGCGCGTTTCGTCTACATAAACCTCATCATTGACGCTCATATCAAAATATTTATAAAGCCAAAACAAGTACAAAGTTGAAGAGTATTGGTTTGCATTGAGTTTCGTAGTATGACTTCGTAGGTTTTAACTACTGAATGTAAAGCTAGCCTCACCATTTAAAAGATATATAGACTAAATAATGCATGCTTGAAAGTTCAAAATAGCATAGGATATGTTATATAAATGACGTCAGTTCGATAGACTAGCTATGTAGCATATCGTTGACACAGAAAGATGTCTCGAATAAATCACCTATACTATGAACGGAATTCTAGTGTCATTTGTTGGATTTTTTATACAGGTATAGATGTGTCAATTGTGGGATGACTGGTATACAGGATTGCGTTCAATATTGTAGCAGCTAGTATAGTCGCTATTTCTAAGACATCTATCTACCTTGATCGATGTGATACGTATCAAGGCTATCCAGTTTACGTCATAACTAGTAACGCCATTTTGCATTCTTTAGATAGCATGAATTTGTTAAGCTAAATAGATCTACTTAGCGGCTAGGCTAGCCTTTCGTTCAGTAGTCAAACACTACGAAACCCTACGAAGCATCTGTGTATATCGTATTGAAAGCGCCCCAGGTGTCTCTCTGATGTATGATTTCAAGTACGTATAACTATTGTATAAATGGTTTGACTGGTACAGTTGTATATATTAACAAGTTAATATAGTAAGTTGCGGCAAAGGTAGATCAGTTTTATGGTAGTGAATGCAGTATGTTTCACTTATGGTATGGTAATAACATTAACACATTGTATAGAAATATAATATGCAAACTGATATTGGTTAATTTTGGTTGGTACAAGTGTATAATTTTATAATTTAGCTGTAGGATTGATGCTACACATAAGCCATCTGAATCACCGTTTTTATATAATTTAAGATTTATGTTGTTGCATGGTTGATACCGGTTGGTATTTCCGAATCTAAGGTATGAATACTGACAATTGTATCGATTGTAAGATGGTTGGCACAATATGTATTATAAATTGAACGTATGATGCTTGGTAGCGTTATTTTAGCTTTTATGATTATTCATACTTGTTTATCGTTTTGTTATTGATCATATTTATGTCAGAGATGTTAAAGAAATCAGAATATCAATACATCTTCTATTAGTTAGTGCTATAGAAAGAAACCATCAAATTGGTGATACATAAAGGCAACAGTAGTATACCGTTGGTCAATAGTCATAAATCGATAAAGCGAAAACAAATCCGGGTGACAAACTAAAAACGAGGAAACAACATCAACTTAAGAGGAAAACAACAGAAACATTGAACTGCAACAAAAACAAACGCCGACATACATAGACACAGGCTATTTGATAACAACTACCATATTCCTGAATTGGTACAAGACATTTTAAGAAAATATAGAGGGTTGAACATTGTGGCTAGCCAAACCTTCCGCTTATATATGACCATGTTAAACATATCGCTGAAATGACAACATTACGTGACAAGTATACAGTACAAATAACCGATGCATGAACACTCTGTCTCAGGTCAGAGTAAAACATATTACATGTATAACATTTATGAATTTGGTTTTGATGTTTTATGGATCTACCTTATAAATCATCAAAAACGCAAAAAATCTTAAAATAAATAAATTGAAAGACAAGCCTGAATATATTCATGAATTCCTTAGGAGTTATATGATTAAAGGGTATAATAAAGAATAGACAAATCTCAAAAGATTTTAGTGTGATATCGTTCGAAGGTTGTTTCTAAAAATAAATTAAATTCATCATCTAAAATAAAAAGACTAGTATATATTGATTTCAGATATATTTAAACTGGGTGTAAATAACTGTACACTTATATATGATGTCATCAATGTTATTACCTTACCATATTAACCACCAAATTCAGAAAGAAAGAGTTTATTCTTTCATTAAGTTACTTCAAGCATTAACGTATTCGTGTGAAAATTTGAGAAATATAGGTAATGGATTGTCGCCCACTTAACCATGAACTATTGTGTTCTTCCATTTGAGACAAGTCGTGTACAATGGTGTACTTATTGAATAATGTGTAAACTACTTTTAAAAAGGAATGTTAATTGTATCAGTGCATATATACTTATATGTATATGGGTTTATGTGTAAGATACAAATAATATATAAATTATCGTACTGATCAAAATTTTAAATAAAGACAACGATCTTTGGTTTTTTCGTAAACTGTATTGTATAAATGATGTACTTAGTTTGATTTTTTTACATTTTTGTCGGAACCTCTCACATGTTTCATAGCTGACTGTATACGGTATGAGTTTTCTCATGGTTGAAGGCTGCTCCAGTGATCTATATAATAGCTTAAATCCTCTTTGTCATTTAAACATGTTGAACTCTAACGAAAATTTGTCTCATTGGAATTCAGATCACATCTTCTTAGTTATCATAATGAACCTAAGAAGTGTTTTGGGTCACGGGACTTCTATTCTTGTACATGTAGTTGTGTATATTGCATATCGATATGAAGTTATCATTTGTTGCTCAATTATGTGATAGAAATATTTTTGTCCTTGTGTACTGATTTTAAAAAAGTGTCTATTTTTATTTTAGTGATTTACTATGGCAAATTAACGTATGCACCAAAGTGTTCATGCTTACTTTCCTGATAAATTTGGCTATTTGTTAAGGTCCTGTTTAGGTTAATATACATTATAATACACATCAAACGAATGGTTGTTGTCCATTCGTTTGATGTGTTTTATCATATTATTTTGCCATTTGATTGGGAACTTTCCGTTTTGAATTTTCCTCGGAGTTCAGTATTTGTATTATTTTACTTTTATTGGCTTTCAAATATTCGACATTGAACGTTCCTGATGAAGGTAAAGCGCTTCGGACGCATGCAATTTATAACTTTCTTTTTTACTATACCGTATACTGTTAATAAAGGCCTTTATATTGCTTGACTATTTAGTTATTGATGTTTAACGTAAACATACAATCACATCCGAAATTGGAACGAGTATCAGCTGCCACCTGAAAAATGCATGTATGAAGAAATGTTGTAAGTCGAAAAGTAAGAGCATGAGCTCCCAGGGATTATACCATTAAAAGTTTAATGCTGGATGGGGATATATCGTACTGATAGGGACGTTGCAGTCTCAAAATGCATGTTGTTTGATTAACTCTTGCAAAACCACAGTTCCCACTTGTGATGCCTTGATCTGTAAGGTTTGAGAAACTATATGAAATATTTTTCCATTTCTATAAATATTTTCTTTATCGTGTTAAAAAGGGTTAATACAATTCCACTCAAATATTATTATTCAACAAAGAACATTCATACTATTTCTAACTTCCTATACATATTTTGCCGGTTTTATAAAGGGCATGAATGAGATTTGTTTTCTATTTTGATTGTTATAGATGTGTAAGCTTGTCACATGTGGAGCAGGATCTACTTACCCATCCAGAGCATTTCAGATCACTCCTAGTTTTAGTGGGGTTCGTGTTGCACAGTCTTTAGTTTTCTTTGTTTTGTTTTGTGTACTCTGTAATTCTATTGATCTTTGTTTTAACCATATCGCGTTGTCACCCGGGGCAGTGATAGACGTTATAGCGCATACAACACAACAATACATAGAAAATTATATGTTGCTTTTGGCATATCTCAAAATATCGGTACAAGGCACAAAAACAGTTATAGCAGCATAAACATGATATATAAAAACTAAGAAACAAAGCATCAATTTGAAAATAAAATAACTAGTAATTACTGAAAGCTAGTTCAAAGCCAATGCAGTTAATCACAACTGATAAATAAATCAAATCGTTTACTTTAACTATGCAGTATACGTTAAGGTTTTTAGAAAGCTTGTCTGTGTTTTTATTGTACGTTAAACAGAAATAAGTAACTTAGTGTGGAGATTACTATAATATGAACATATTGGATAAGTTTACAAAATAAAATGAGTTTCGACTACCATGACTACCTTGAGTAGAAAAAATTAAGACCCTAAATTCAGTATTTTAGTCTCCACAAGACATATTCCGTACTGCTAGGATATTGGCACTCTTAAAGCGCATGTTGTTCTTCACTCCCTCCCACCAAAACCAAATTCCTTACTCGTGAATGGGGCCAGTAAGAATATGGAAATCCTTCACCGAGAAATTTCTATATACACATATAATTCCATTATCTATAAATATTATCTATATCGTGTTAAATATGCTATAAAACTATCCACTCCAACCTTTCTATATAGATAAATATTATACAATTTAAGCTTCCCGTATTTTTGCAGGTAATCAAATTGGTCTGAACCAGGTTTTCGTTTCATAGTTATACAGGTATATGAGGGGGGGGGGGGGGGGGGGGGGGGCAAGGGGTTTAACTGTTATGCTGTTATGGAGCATTTTAATTCTTTGTTATCTGTTATTCTGAAAATATATTTACTGTTAGCTGTTATTGTCTTATTCTTTGTTAGCAGTTATAGGACTATTATCTATTTTGTTATCTGTTATTGTGAGAATGTATTTGCTGTTAACTGTTATTGAAAATTGGAATGTTAGCATTTTGACAGCCAATCTTCCGTAGAATTTGAAGATAATTGAAAATTGTGATTTGAATGGATACTAGTCTCATTGGCACGCTTACCACATCTTCTTACAATGTATATCTATTGGGGTCTTTCTACTGGTAATATTGGGTGGCCCTGTATTTGCAGAAGAATTTCAGTAACATACATCACATAAACATATTAAAATCAATTGGACCCAGGACCATTCCAGTATATATTATTATTATACTTTGTAATAAATTCCATTGTCTGTGAACATGTAGCATTTTGTACAAACTAGATATCATTGAGATGGGAGCCATCTCTGTGGGCCCCGCTGTGAATAATGTGCATTAAAAAATTGTATCTTTACCATAGGACATGGGTTTGTCAACTGAAACCAAAGTTTTTGACCTTGAACTTTGACTTGGCAGTCGTTCATAAATTATGACACACCCTCTGGTGTTTTAGCATTTATATTAAGTGCTACTCCCTCTCTTTTCATTTATATGAAAGAGAACCCTGACCACCATATTTTTAAAAGCTTTTTAACTGCTTCACATGGCGAAAATTGAAGCTGTGAAACCATTGATGCAAATAAAGATGTGTCTTCACTTTAATTTTTCAACAAATACCCTTTTTAAAATCCTACAGCTTCTCCAATGCTGTACCCAAATTTTCCATATTCTATAATTTTACATAAGATGCATGATTGGTGTTTCACTTGGTGTCATCCAAATTCTATTATACTATCAGAATTGTCACTTGAGGCAATTTCTATTATCAGAAGAACCATAACTGGCATGCGTGTTTCAGTTACATGTCCTGTCTCCACTTATCTGGGTATTTTTGTATTTTATAATGAGGTCATTAAATAAAAAAAATATATTGTGCATCAATGTTTTTTTATTACTTGTAAAGTATATATATTGCTTTTCAGAAGAAAAAAATCTAAAAATCAAATTTATAATAATGTGTCACTGTCTGCACTATTTTCAAAAATTAAATAAACAAACCTAAATCATTAACAATTGATCCCTCAAATTCCCTAGATTAAAAATATCCCTATATCAAAAACAGAAACTAGTAATTTCGTTCAGAAAAATTCAACAATCATACTATAACTTATTGTACAAGTTACGGGAAAAAATCAACCAAGGCAGAACTGCCTCAACGGCCGAAACGTCTTGTTTACACAAATTACAATTTTCTAGGTCCATACCGCAAGCTATGTACTAAGATCTACGAGTCAACTTCTGGATTGGTCCTGAGCAGATTTATTTTCATATTTCATTTACTGTTATCTGTTATTATCCCTTTTCAATTCCTTGTTATCTGTTTTTCACCAAATCAATTCACTGTTTTGCTGTTATGGGGACCCCCCTTGCCCCCCCCGTATATGGTTGTCACGAGTTCTAATTATATGACTAATAAAAGTAAACAGGTTTTATTTATACATGTTATTATTAGTAAACCCTAACGTTTGATTGTTTGTCACCGTCCGGTGGCAAATATTTCATATATATTTTACGACGATACGTTAAAAAATAATTTGAAAATATATTGAGGTACAGTGACAAATAATCGCCCACTTTTTCAAATACAACTTAGATGGAAAAGACCCAAAATTACACAGTATTATTTCTATTCAGTGATTTACAAAAAACCTAAAATGATCAGAAATAGATTTTTTTCTCACTTTTATTTTTAGAATCATGTACATTCCATTCTATTTAAAGAATATGAATACATTATTAATACAGGTAAGTATATATAGTATAGTAAAGGAAACAGAAACTACGTGGAAAACCGATTGACATACTGTTTGCAAAAAAATATTATTGGAAAGATTTACCTCTGAAGTAAAAGCGACGAAAACAGCAAGGGAAATGGAAACAATTGAATTTACATGTTTTTTAATCGTAGGATTGTTACAGTTAAATTTATGTCAAGGTAAACTTTATCAAGTTATTTAGTTAATTGTATTGTAAAGGTCAATCAGTTTTGTCTGTACATTTTTCGGTAGATAAGTCAAGGTAAAATACTTGTAATTTAATTATTTATTTAACAGTTTAACAAGGACATTTAAATGTTAGGTTACAGTAGTGTTTTCGGAACGCCGCTTTATGCATGTGTCTATGCTGGATCTGGTATTCATGACTATGCAAAGATTGTTTTATAGTGTTAAATCTCACTAGCAGCTATGTCTATAATCATTCCAGGTCTACTGTGTCACGTACATGTTGCAATCATCCAAGTGTCATCCAAATTTATGTAATTAGCAACAAGTCTAATGATTATATCTACAATCTGACCCCTATAACAGTCACAAAATACTTCAGTACATTTTGACATTGCACAAGGTCATACTTTTCTCATTCTTAACACTAAATCTGATGGGTGTGCTGCAGCTTGTGCTTGATATTTTTTTTTTGCAAAACTTCATTTATGTATGAGTTGTAATTAGATTTGAATTAGCTTTTGGGAACTGATATAACCTTGAGATCAGTGCTATGCATACCTTTTTTCTTTCTGTTGGGTCATAATTATATGCTTCCTGAAAATATCATGGGTCAACCCTGTTCAACTGATTTTTACAGTTTGGTTTCTTATGTGCGATTTATGTAAGTACGCATATATCTGAAATAACAAGATCTCTCAAACCTAAAATTAGGATAACCGAAAAATTTAAGACATTGGGGTCTACTCATATATCATTCGTATATAATCATTCAAGATGCCAGGTTTGCTACATAAAACGGGACATTCGATTACTAATTCTTATTTGGGCAAATTTGGAAATATTCTGTTTTCCTCTGAGAGCTACACATTTTTTAATATTAGCTACTTCTTTGCTAAAATTTTTCTACTTTGCGAAATCAATAAATTGTTGTACTAAGATCATTTGGACCAATGTTTACATGGTATGTTTGATTTAGTTTTTTTACCTGGTAGTCAGTTGTAACAGTTTTGAATGGATTTTTTTTTGCATGTGATGTATATATACTGAGTTTTGGCTGACGCATCCCAATTATTGTCACATTACCTTACTTTAAACATATTTTATTTCAAAAAATCATGTACATGACATACACATATAAATACAGTGATACAATATTACAAAGGGATTCGGAAACAAGGTTTCCCTTATATTAATCCGTCTCCCTGAAGAAAAAAGATAAAGGGAAATAACTGCAAATAAAAAAGTTGATTTTTTTCGTCAGATCTTTCCTATATATATATGTACCGGCGGCGGAGTGTGTTTACAGGACTTTATATAAAGGCAATAGTAGTATACCGCTGTTCGAAAGTCATAAATCGATTGAGAAAAAAACAAATCCGTGTTACAAACTAGAATTTGGGGGAAACACATCAAATATAAGAGGAAAACAAAGAAACAACAGAAACACTAAAGTGCAACAAAAAGCCCAACGACAATGCAAAACACACATTAACGCCATTTTCATGACTTGGTTCAGGACATTTTAAGAAAAAAAAAATGAATGTTTAGGATGCTTACCCATTTTATCAATACAACAAATGATAAACAAGTCTTATACAAACGGCAGGTTTAGTTGGTTATAAAACCAGGTTAAATCCACCATTTTCTTTGTAAAATGTCTGTACCAAGTTAGAAACATGGCATTAGTTTTTCACCTGTTCCGTTGATTAATAGCGTTTGCTTTTGAAAGTTTTTCTTGATTTTATGGACTTCCTCCTTTCTGAATTTGCCTTTGAGTTCGGTATTTTGTTATATTTTTTTAAGAACCTCTTTTGAAATTGTTCTTTTGATTTTGTTCAACTGAACGGGTGTGTCTTCAGGGGCGGATCCAGCCATTTTAAAAAGGGGGGGTTCCTAACCCAGGACAAAGGGGGGGGGGGGGGGTTCCAACTATATGTCCCCATTCAAATGCATTGATCGTCCAAAAAAAAAAGGGGGGGTTCCAACCCCCGGAACCCCCCCCTCTGGATCCGCGCCTGGTCTTTAAACACTGATTAATTCAATATATACTGTTATTGATTACATGAAATTATTTGTGTTTAGATATTCGTTTTCAGGAAATAAAAGAGATTACATGAAGTCATTATTTTGGGGCGATTCAGAATATACATATAAATTATGTTACTGTTAAAAGATGAAATAAAACACCACAGCCTTGACCAAAGATTTTAAATTCGTGCATATCTTAATGCAAAGAAATATATTATAAATGATGACAAGCTTTATATATATATGATTTGGATTAACATTTGGAAAAAAATCCTTGTAATATAAAACTTAAAATGAAATGCATTCAAATCATATTAATATTTGTTTGTGTGGTTTATTCATATGTGCAGTCGAGTGCAAAGTCCGGGTGCAAAACTTTCAATTTTAAGAGGAACACACTAACAGTGGTTGTTGTACGGTTTTAAAAAATCTATATTATCACATTTCGTTGAAAACACTTTAAATTTGTGGTTACCGTAAACACAAGAAAAAATCTTTCATTTTAAATGTACAAATACTGCTAGTTAATATTAACCGTCAAAAACTTTAAAGTTGTGATCGTACAAAGTATGAAAATTCCCTTAGTCATAATGTGAATAAATTCTGGCGAAATATAATTTTAACCATCGACAAAAAAATACTTTCATACTTCACTACACACATTGGCAACTGACTAATTCAGTTATAGCTTTGCTTATAGATAAACTCATCATACATACCAGGACTAAAATTTTACACTTACGCCAGACGCGCGTTTCGTCTACAAAAGACTCATCAGTGACGCTCGAATTAAAAAATGTTCAAAAGGCAAAATAAATTACGAAGTTTATGAGCATTGAGGACCAAAATTTCCTAAAAGTTTTGCCAAATACGTTTACTTGTCTTGTTTCGTAAATCAAGAGAACCTGACACATGCAAATTTGACACTTCATAGAGTTTTAGTTATTTATGTTACTTATTATTCTTTTGTTTTTAATAATAGGTATATCAATTGATGTAAAGGAAGATGAAGTTTCCGACTGTGTAAATCCTCCAGTAAAAATCATCTGTGAATTCACCTCTGATGAGCTTAAGGCTAACAACAACGAGCTTATAATTATGCATGGTGGTTTGACGATGGCAAATTGTAAATCAGACAGTTTGACCTGCACAACAGCAGGCGGGAGATACAACGTGACAATTGGGAATGGTCGTGCTGTGCTTACAATCTCAAACATGGATGTGTATTATGCTGGGACTACGTGGGGTTGTCATGCTGGACCAAAAATGGCCTCACTTAAGCTAAGATACTTTCGTTAGTTTTATTATTTACATATTTTCTTTTTGTTGATTTTACGTTTTGGTCTTAAATTATTTCGCAAAAATGTTTTTTTGTAGATGATTATTGTTTTTCATCATGGTCCTAATCCTAAACAAAGTTTAGCTTTTCAAAATGTGACAAAATATTTCGAAGACTTTAAATTTGATAACGAACAATGAAGAAAAAAAGAACCTTTGATATGTTTTTTCTTATAGTCTTATTTTTATTACAAGTTGGGTATTGCAAACATCCAAGAAAGTGCTTTCAATACAATGTTTTTGTGTTTTCTCATTGCATAGGAGAAGCACCATATATTTGCTTTTATAAGGAAATTACAAATAAAAAAGATTATGCTTTAAGAGTATAATCTAGTAAAAAATACTCATCATAGATACCAGGCTTAAAATTCTGTACCCCAGACATGCGTTTTATCGACAATTAAAGACCCATCGGAGTTCAGTAGTTTTGTGATTTTACTTTTTAGGTATATAATTATGTTTTATTTTTCATATGTATAGGAGCAGCAACAGAGAGTTTTTCCTCCCAGTTCCTGTCTCTCCGGCAGATCAGTATTGTTGATGTGGTGACACTATTTATAGTTATCACTATACTGTTAGTACTGATAATCAAAGTTGTCTGTTTAAGTTGCTGTCGTGGTCAGAAAGAAAAAGAAAAAGAAAAAGGTAGGAATTTTCATTGGACATCAGCATGTTTTGTTTAACGATTAATTGTTGAAACTTACTGGTGAAAGAAATTCCATTTTTACCCAAATTTATATTTGTTTTAAAAACCGACGCCCGTTCGAAAACTAGAAACTAAAAATCTTAGCTTAGCACAATTAGCACTATGCGTCCCGACGATGTCAGTCTGTAATTATAATGGTTAAAAGATTATTTTTTTTAGCGCCACTTTTTTACATTTTGAAAAATGTCAAAACGAAAATCAATTTTTTAAGACACAGTTACGAGGATACAGATTACCATCGCGATCTAAGGCGTCATGTTTATAAAACAAAGTGGATCGCGTCATTCTATGCGACCATCGTCCCATTGTAGGGATAACACGCTTTTCATATATTTTCAAAAACAGATTGGCAGTAATTTGTCTAAACTTTACCTTTTGAATCTATGTTCAATATCTTCGACAGTCGAAAAACCTTTTATTTGATGCAAAAGAGTAAATTATAATTATTTATAAGAACCGAAACAATTGAAGAGCTATATGACCAAAAATAACCTAATTAAATAGTCAAATTCATCTATAAGTCAAATAACAAAAATACCGAACTCTGAGGAAAATTCAGAACGGTAAGTCCGTAATCAAAAAGCATAATCAAAAGCACAAACACATCAAACGAAGGGATAACAACTTTCATATTCCTGACTTATCTTGAGGGTTGAACCCTTAGTATCTTTATAATTTCAAAATTTATCAACGGACAATTTTAGAAAGGATTGTTATAAATCATGTCAGTACCGAAGTTTTGACTACTGAGCTGATGATTACCTCGGGGATTTTTAGTCCAACAGCAGAGGTATCGACCTAGTGACAAAAAAGTAAATCATCTGGTTTAATTAATTAATGCTTTCGAAACGCATTTCTGGATTTACCTTCACCATAAACGATCAAAACCAAATACGCGTATGCCATCAGCATTGGATTGACATCGACGTATGAACATAGAGCATGGATAATTTCATCTAAAATTAATATCTGACCTAACGATTTGAAATCTTTTGTATTATATTGGTTTATTTGTTAGGATAAAAAGGACACGTTTAAAAGTGAATCGTGACAAATTGCAGATGGTCCAATTAATTCAATGTAAAACAATAACAAAATAAAAACATTTTTAACTACTAGTATTCATAATTTTACTGTGCATACTATATAATATTATATAAAACAGCTTTCAAAACAGTTTGATTTGATTTTGAAGTCAAATGAAAATAAAATTCACAAAAACAAAAGCATAATTTATCTTCATTTTGTTCACAGATGTTGAGTCTTGTTCCTGTTCATGTATAGGCGATTTGTTCAGCAGACGACAGAAGGAACCAGTGAAAACTGGTTATACTGGGAAGAAATATGATGTCAAAACGTC